>NW_028244201.1:0-55276 GCF_964263255.1 Lissotriton vulgaris | reverse complement strand
AAGGTCTGAAACGCTAAAAAAGCTCCTAAAGACGGCTGTAATTGTAAGGCAGGGCCCCCCTGCATGCAAGCCGCACCAATCAAATGCTGGCAGCCTGCGCTCGCTGTGTGTGACCCCTCCCCAGTCCCCAGTGCCTAAGCAGATATCGTTGTCAGTATTAACACAAGATGGGTACAAAGTTCCCCGATAGGGCTATGGAGGAGTGTGTGTTAAGGCGCAGAGAGTGAAACAAAGGGAGGGGGGATTCCCTTTTTGGAACTAAAACCCTCACACACCCAGCAAGCTAGGTGTCATGCTTCTTCATATGGGTTCTGCTCCTCGTCAGACTGGCGCTGCAATGTCTGACGGGCACCCGCGAAGGGGCTCTTTATCGGAGATCTTTTGTTCTAGCCATATGATGCATGCGTGTGAGAGGGCAGTGAAAGTGTAGTCGTGAAGTGGTGGTGAATTAAAAAAGGTGGGACAGTCCACACAGACCTTTATTAACGTGGCTGTCTCCCTTGGTTAAAAGGGTGGGTGGGGAGATACGTGCTGGGAGATTTCCAGCAAAGTACCTACAACCCTCTGATCAGGTCGACATGTTTCTTGCAATCATAGCAATTCTTCAGGACCTAAGTGCTCAGTACTACACTGTGAATGGTAAAATACAACCTTTTGTCTTTTTGAGGTCAGTAGATAAGCAGGCCGTCTGGTCCTGCTACTAGTGATGTACCCTAATGATTTCACTAAGGTGCCCCGCAGTCTGTTCCTGTGGGACCTGCACCAATGAGTGAGGAACCCAAGTGGTGTGCGGTCAATGCCTGCAATCTACCCCCACGCGGTAAACCGTCGGGACCTGGAGCGACCCAGACCCAGAAACCGGGTGCAGTATGTTAGTTTCCTGTTCAGGGAAGACCTGGCTTGGCAGTTCGGGCTGGACAGCTCCCATGAGGCATAGGGTCAATACTGATTTGCATATATCTGGGTCTGAACTGCGGTGGTGAAGTGAGCTAAAGAATGATGATGAATTCAAGCCAGATCTGCTAATGGTGGTGAGTGTCTGAAAAGTTTCATCGCTCCGTCCATCATCTCCTTGTCTTTGCTTTGTTCACCCTAAGTTGGGAGGGTATGTCCAGACGAAGGTCCCTTGCTCACTTTGCAACTAGATTCAAGCTAGCCTGGCTGATAAAGGGTGTTACCCAGACACTGGTCCCAGGATGCTTGTTTCCTGTTAAGGGAAGACCTGGCTTGGCAGTTTGGGCTGGACTGTTCTCATGAGGCACAGGGTCTAGACTGATTTGCACATATCTGGGTCTGAACTGAGGTGGTAAAGTGAGCTAAAGAATGATGATGGATTCAAGCCAGATCTGCTACGGGCGGTGAGTGTTTAAAATGGTTTTGCGCTCCGTTCATCATCTCCTTGTGTTTGCTTGGTTCGCCATAAGTTGGCAGGGTATGCCCAGACTTGGGTCCCTGCTCACTTTTCCACTGTATTCAAGCTAGCCTGGCTGATGAAGGGTGTTACCCAGAAACCGGTCCCAGGATGCTTGTTTCCTGCTCAGGGATGATCAGGCTTGGTAGTTTTGACTGGACTGTTCCCTTGAGGCACAGGGTTAAGACTGATTTGAATATAGCTGGTCCTGAACTGTGGTGGCAAAGCGAGCTAAAGAATGGTGCTAGATTCAACCCTGATATGTGACTGGGGGTGAGTGTCTGAAAAGTTTCAGCGCTCCACCCATCATCTCCTTGTGTTTGCTTTGTTCACCTCAAGTTGGCAGGGTATGCCCATATGTGGGTCACTTGCTCACTTTGCCACTGGATTCAAGCTAGTTTGGCTGATGAAGGGTGTTACTGTGATACCGGTCCCAGGATGCTTTTTTCATGTTCAAAGAAGACCTGGCTTGGCAAATTGGGCTGGACTGTTCTCATGAGGCACAGGGTGAAGACTGATTTGCATATATCTGGGTCTGAAATGAGGTGGGGAAGTGAGCTAAAGAATGATGATGGATTCACCCCTGATCTGTGACAGGGGGTGAGTGTCTGAAAAGTTTCAGCGCTCCGTCCATCATCTCCTTTTGTTTGCTTTGTTCGCCCTAAATTGGCAGGGTATGCCCATTTGTGGGTTCCATGCTCACTTTGACAAAGGTTTCAAGCTAGCCTGGCTGATGATGGGTGTTACCCAGAAACCGGTCCGAGGATACTTGTTTCCTGTTCAGGGAAGACCGGGCTTGGCAGTTCGTGCTGGACTGTTCTCATGAAGCACAGGGTCAAGCCTGTTTTGCATGTATCTGGGTCTGAACTGAGGTGGTGAAGTGAGCTAAAGAATGATGATGGATTCCAGCCAGATCTGCTACTGGCGGTGAGTGTTTAAAAAGTTTCAGCGCTCCGTTCATTATCTCCTTGTGTTTGCTTGGTTCGCCCTAAGTTGGCAGGGTATGCCCAGACTTGGGTCCCATGCTCACTTTGCCACTGGATTCAAGCTAGCCTGGCTGATGAAGGGTGTTACCCAGAAACTGGTCCCAGAATGCTTGTTTCCTGTTCAGGCACGATCAGGCTTGGCAGTTCGGACTGGACTGTTCCCTTGCCGCACATGGAGAAGACTGATTTGAATATAGCTGGGTCTGAACTGAGGTGGCGTAGCGAGCTAAAGAATGGTGCTAGATTCAACCCTGATATGTGACTGGGGGTGAGTGTATGAAAAGTTTCAGTGCTCCACCCATCATCTCCTTGTGTTTGCTTTGTTCGCCTCAAGTTGGCAGGGTATGCCCATATGTGGGTCACTTGCTCACATTGCCACTGGATTCAAGCTAGTTTGGCTGATGAAGGGTGTTACCATGATACCGGTCCCAGGATGCTTTTTTCCTGTTCAGGGAAGACCTGGCTTGGCAGTTTGGGCTGGACTGGTCCCTTGAGGCACAGACTCAAGACTGATTTGCATCTAGCTGGGTCTGAACTGAGGTGGCAAAGTGAGATAAAGAATGATGATGAATTCAACCCAGATCTGTGACTGGGGGTGAGTGTCTGAAAAGTTTCAGCGCTCTGTCCATCATCTACTTGTCTTTGCTTTGTTCACCCTAAGTTGGGAGGGTATGCCCTGACGTGGGTCCCTTGCACACTTTGCTACTGGATTCAAGCTAGCCTGGCTGATGAAGGGTGTTACCCAGACACTGGTCCCAGGATGCTTGTTTCCTGTTAAAGGAAGACCTAGCATGGCAGTTCGGGCTGGACTGTTCTCATGAGACACAGGGTCAAGACTGATTTGCATATATCTGGGTCTGAACTGAGGTGGCGAAGTGAGCTAAAGAATGATGATGGAATCAACCCAGACCTGTGACTGAGCTTAAGTGTCTGAAAAGTTTCAGCCCCCGTCCATTATCTCCGTGTGTGTTTGCTTTGTTCACCCTAATTTGTCAGGGAATGCCCAGACGTGGGTCACTGGTTCACCTTGCCACTGGATTCAAAAAAACTTGGCTGATGAAGGGTGTTACCTTGAAACCGGTCCCATAATGCTTGTTTCCTGTTCAGGGAAGACCTGTATTGGCAGTTTGGGCAGGACTGTTCTCATGAGGCATAGGGTCAAGACTGATTTGCATATAGCTGGGTCTAAACTGAGGTGGTGAAGTGAGCTAAAGAATGATGATGGATTCACCCCAGATCTGTGACTGGGGTGAGAGTCTGAACAGTTTCAGTGCTCGATCAATCATCTCCTTGTGTTTGCTTTGTTCGCCCTAAGTTGTCAGGGTATGCCCAGACGTGGGTCCCTTGCTCACTTTTCCACTGGATTCAAGCTTGCCTGGCTGATGAAGGGTATTTCCTAGTAACTGATCACAGGATGCGTGTTTCCTGTCTGGGAAGACCTGGATTGGCAGTTCCAGCTGGACTGCTTCCATGAGGGACAGGGTCATGACTGATTTGAATATAGCTGGGTCTGAACTGAGGTGGCAAAGTTAGCTAAAGAATGATGATGGAATCAACCCAGACCTGTGACTGAGATTAAGTATCTGAAAAGTTTCAGCCCTCCGTCCATTATCTCCTTGTGTTTGGTTTGTTCACCCTAATTTGGCAGGGAATGCCCAGACGTGGGTCACTTGCTCACCTTGCCACTGGATTCAAGGCAACCTGGCTGATGAAGGGTGTTACCTTGAAACTGGTCCCATGATGCTTGTTTCCTGTTCAGGGAAGACCTGTATTGGCAGTTTTGGCAGGACTGTTCTCATGAGGCATAGGGTGAAGACTGATTTGCATATAGCTGGTCTAAACTGAGGTGGCGAAGTGAGCTAAAGAATGATGATGGATTCACCCCAGGTCTGTGACTGGGGCGAGAGTCTGAAAAGTTTCAGCGCTCGATCAATCATCTCCTTGTGTTTGCTTTGTTCGCCCTAAGTTGTCAGGGTATGCCCAGACGTGGGTCCCTTGCTCACTTTTCCACTGGATTCAAGCTAGCCTGGCTGATGAAGGGTGTTTCCTAGTAACTGATCACAGGATGCTTGTTTCCTGTTCTGGGAAGACCGGGATTGACTGTTCCAGCTGGACTGTTCTCATGAGGGACAGGGTCATGACTGATTTGAATATAGCTGGGTCTGAACTGAGGTGGCGAAGTTAGCTAAAGAATGATGATGGAATCAACCCAGATCTGTGACTGGGGGTGAGTGTCTGAAAAGTTTCAGCCCTCCGTCCATTATCTCCTTGTGTTTGGTTTGTTCACCCTAATTTGTCAGGGAATGCCCAGACGTGGGTCACTGGCTCACCTTGCCACTGGATTCAAAAAAACTTGGCTGATGAAGGGTGTTACCTTGAAACCGGTCCCATAATGCTTGTTTCCTGTTCAGGGAAGACCTGTATTGGCAGTTTGGGCAGGACTGTTCTCATGAGGCATAGGGTCAAGACTGATTTGCATATAGCTGGGTCTAAACTGAGGTGGTGAAGTGAGCTAAAGAATGATGATGGATTCACCCCAGATCTGTGACTGGGGTGAGAGTCTGAACAGTTTCAGTGCTCGATCAATCATCTCCTTGTGTTTGCTTTGTTCGCCCTAAGTTGTCAGGGTATGCCCAGACGTGGGTCCCTTGCTCACTTTTCCACTGGATTCAAGCTTGCCTGGCTGATGAAGGGTATTTCCTAGTAACTGATCACAGGATGCGTGTTTCCTGTCTGGGAAGACCTGGATTGGCAGTTCCAGCTGGACTGCTTCCATGAGGGACAGGGTCATGACTGATTTGAATATAGCTGGGTCTGAACTGAGGTGGCAAAGTTAGCTAAAGAATGATGATGGAATCAACCCAGACCTGTGACTGAGATTAAGTATCTGAAAAGTTTCAGCCCTCCGTCCATTATCTCCTTGTGTTTGGTTTGTTCACCCTAATTTGGCAGGGAATGCCCAGACGTGGGTCACTTGCTCACCTTGCCACTGGATTCAAGGCAACCTGGCTGATGAAGGGTGTTACCTTGAAACTGGTCCCATGATGCTTGTTTCCTGTTCAGGGAAGACCTGTATTGGCAGTTTTGGCAGGACTGTTCTCATGAGGCATAGGGTCAAGACTGATTTGCATATAGCTGGTCTAAACTGAGGTGGCGAAGTGAGCTAAAGAATGATGATGGATTCACCCCAGGTCTGTGACTGGGGCGAGAGTCTGAAAAGTTTCAGCGCTCGATCAATCATCTCCTTGTGTTTGCTTTGTTCGCCCTAAGTTGTCAGGGTATGCCCAGACGTGGGTCCCTTGCTCACTTTTCCACTGGATTCAAGCTAGCCTGGCTGATGAAGGGTGTTTCCTAGTAACTGATCACAGGATGCTTGTTTCCTGTTCTGGGAAGACCGGGATTGACTGTTCCAGCTGGACTGTTCCCATGAGGGACAGGGTCATGACTGATTTGAATATAGCTGGGTCTGAACTGAGGTGGCGAAGTTAGCTAAAGAATGATGATGGAATCAACCCAGATCTGTGACTGGGGGTGAGTGTCTGAAAAGTTTCAGCCCTCCGTCCATTATCTCCTTGTGTTTGGTTTGTTCACCCTAATTTGTCAGGGAATGCCCAGACGTGGGTCACTGGCTCACCTTGCCACTGGATTCAAAAAAACTTGGCTGATGAAGGGTGTTACCTTGAAACCGGTCCCATAATGCTTGTTTCCTGTTCAGGGAAGACCTGTATTGGCAGTTTGGGCAGGACTGTTCTCATGAGGCATAGGGTCAAGACTGATTTGCATATAGCTGGGTCTAAACTGAGGTGGTGAAGTGAGCTAAAGAATGATGATGGATTCACCCCAGATCTGTGACTGGGGTGAGAGTCTGAACAGTTTCAGTGCTCGATCAATCATCTCCTTGTGTTTGCTTTGTTCGCCCTAAGTTGTCAGGGTATGCCCAGACGTGGGTCCCTTGCTCACTTTTCCACTGGATTCAAGCTTGCCTGGCTGATGAAGGGTATTTCCTAGTAAATGATCACAGGATGCGTGTTTCCTGTCTGGGAAGACCTGGATTGGCAGTTCCAGCTGGACTGCTTCCATGAGGGACAGGGTCATGACTGATTTGAATATAGCTGGGTCTGAACTGAGGTGGCAAAGTTAGCTAAAGAATGATGATGGAATCAACCCAGACCTGTGACTGAGATTAAGTATCTGAAAAGTTTCAGCCCTCCGTCCATTATCTCCTTGTGTTTGGTTTGTTCACCCTAATTTGGCAGGGAATGCCCAGACGTGGGTCACTTGCTCACCTTGCCACTGGATTCAAGGCAACCTGGCTGATGAAGGGTGTTACCTTGAAACTGGTCCCATGATGCTTGTTTCCTGTTCAGGGAAGACCTGTATTGGCAGTTTTGGCAGGACTGTTCTCATGAGGCATAGGGTCAAGACTGATTTGCATATAGCTGGTCTAAACTGAGGTGGCGAAGTGAGCTAAAGAATGATGATGGATTCACCCCAGGTCTGTGACTGGGGCGAGAGTCTGAAAAGTTTCAGCGCTCGATCAATCATCTCCTTGTGTTTGCTTTGTTCGCCCTAAGTTGTCAGGGTATGCCCAGACGTGGGTCCCTTGCTCACTTTTCCACTGGATTCAAGCTAGCCTGGCTGATGAAGGGTGTTTCTTAGTAACTGATCACAGGATGCTTGTTTCCTGTTCTGGGAAGACCGGGATTGACTGTTCCAGCTGGACTGCTCCCATGAGGGACAGGGTCATGACTGATTTGAATATAGCTGGGTCTGAACTGAGGTGGCGAAGTTAGCTAAAGAATGATGATGGAATCGACCCAGATCTGTGACTGGGGGTGAGTGTCTGAAAAGTTTCAGAGCACCATCCCTCATCTCCTTGTATTTGCTTTGTTCACCCTAAGTTGGCAGGGTATGCAGAGACATGGGTTTCTTGCACACTTTGCCACTGGATTCAAGCTAGCCTGTCTGATGAAGGGTGTTACCCAGAAACCGGTCCCAGGATGCTTGTTTCCTGTTCAAGGAAGACTTGGCTTGGCAGTTTGTGCTGGACGGTTCCCATGGGGCACAGGGTCAAGGCTGATTTGAATATAGCTGGGTCTGAACTGAGGTGGCGAAGTGAGCTAAAGAATGATGATGGATTCACCCCAGATCTGTGACTGGGGTGAGTGTCTGAAAAGTTTCAGCGCTCCATCCATCATCTGCTTGTGTTGGCGTTGTTCACCCTAAGTTGTCACTATATGACCAGACATGGGTCCCTTGCTCACTTTGCCACTGGATTCAAGCTAGCCTGGCTGATGGAGGGTGTTGCCTAGAAACTGATCCCAGGATGCTTGTTTCCTGTTCTGGGTAGACCTGGCTTGGCAGTTCCAGCTGGACTGCTCCCATGAGGCACAGGGTTATGACTGATTTGAATATAGCTGAGTATGAACTGAGGTGGCGAAGTGAGCTAAAGAATGATGATGGAATCGACCCAGATCTGTGACTGGGGGTGAGTGTCTAAAAAGTTTCAGTGCTCCATCTATCATCTCCTTGTATTTGCTTTGTTCACCCTAAGTTGGTAGGGCATGCCCAGATAAGAGTTTCTTGCTCACTTTGCCACTGGATTCAAGCTAGCCTGGCTGATGAAGGGTGTTACCCAGAAACCGGTCCCAGGATGCTTGCTTCCTGTTCAGGGAAGACCTGGCTTGGAAGTTCGGACTGTACTGTTCTCATGAGACACAGGGTCAAGATTGATTTGCATATATCTGGGTCTGAACTGAGGTGGTGAAGTGAGCTAAAGAATGATGATGGATTCAAGCCAGATCTGCTACTGGCGGTGAGTGTTTAAAAAGTTTCAGCGCTCCGGATGGATTCAACTCAGATCTGTGACTGGGGGTTGAGTGTCTGAAAAGTTACAGTGCTCCATCCATGATCTCCTTGTGTTTGCTTTGTTCTCTCCTAAGTTGGCAGGGTATTCCCAGACGTCGGTCCCTTGCTTACTTTGCCACTGGATTCAAGCTAGCCTGGCTGAGGAAGGGTGTTACCCAGAAACCAGTCCAGGATGCTTTTTACCTGTTCAGGGAAGACCTGGCTTGGCATTTTGGGCTGGACTGTTCTCATGAGCCAGAGGGTCAAGACTGATTTGCATATAGGTGGGTCTGAACTGAGGAGGTGAGTGTCTGAAAAGTTTCAGCTCCTTATCCGTCATATTGTTGCTTTGTTCGCCCTAAGTTGGCAGGGTATGCCCAGACATGAGTACTTTGCTGACTGGCCACTGGATTCAAGCTAGCCTGGCTGATGAAGGGTGTTACTCAGACAGTGGTCCCAGGATGCTTGTTTCCTGCTCAGCGAAGACCTGGCTTGGCAGTTTGGTCTGGACTGTTCCCATGAGGCACAGGGTTAAGACTTATTTGAATATAGCTGGGTCTGAACTGAGGTGGCGAAATGAGATAAAGAATGATGATGGATTCACCCCAGATCTGTGACTGGGGTGAGTGTCTGAAAAGTTTCAGCGCTTCATCCATCATCTCCTTGTGTTGGCGTTGTTCGCCCTAAGTTGTCACTGTATGACCAGACATGGGTCCCTTGCTCACTTTGCCACTGGATCCAAGCTAGCCTGGCTGATGGTGGGTGTTGCCTAGAAACTGATCCCAGGATGCTTGTTTCCTGTTCTGGGTAGACCTGGCTTGGCAGTTCGGGCTGGACTGTTCTCATGAGCCACAGGGTCAAGACTGATTTGCATATAGGTGGGTCTGAACTGAGGAGGTGAGTGTCTGAAAAGTTTCAGCATTTCATCCATCATATTGTTGCCCTGTTCACCCTAAGTTGGCAGGGAATGCCCAGACATGAGTCCTTTGCTGACTGGCCACTGGATTCAAGCTAGCCTGGCTGATGAAGGGTGTTAACCAGAAACCAATCCCAGGATGCTTGTTTCCTGTTCAGGGAAGACCTAGCTTGGCAGTTTTGGATGGACTGTTCCCATGAGGCACAGGCTCAAGACTGATATGCATATAGCTGGGTCTGAACTGACGTGGTGAAGTAAGCTAAAGAATGATGATTAATTCAACCTTGATCTGTGACTGGGGTGAGTGTCTGAAAAGTTTCAGCGCTCCGTCAATCATCTATTTTTTGTTGTCTATGCTGAGGGTACGCCACCAGTTGGATAGATTTACATCCTCAGCCCAGCCCAAGCTTTTATCTTTTGACTCAGTAACTATTTTGGATGGAAAAATCCTCCAGCTGGGCAGGGTTGAAAGCTGTCACCAGACAGGGCTCAACTATGCCCTTTACCAGTACCTCCAGTTCCCACTGAACCTGCTTTCATCAAGGCAAAATGCTCTAAGTGAGACACACCTGTTTTTCTTCCCTTCGTGGGAGGGTTCTCACTGGCTAAACCTCAGCATCATATCCAAGTCCACTTGATGGGGTGAGCGGGAGTTCTACTTTTATCCACTCACTGGTCAGTCCTTCAGTGCATCGGTCCTCAACACTGGCATTTATTCACTAGGTGTCTACTTAGGCAGGTCTTCTGCAGGATCTCATCTTCTGTGGCCAGCAGGGAACCTTTGGAATCAGGATATCTTATTTTTGTGACCTTGAATCTGTCCAAGGGAAGGTCAACCACTTGACCCTTGGAGAGCAGTTCTGGTCCCTGTTTGCCATCTGGAGTAGGACATTCTTCAGTTATTCTTCTTGTTCAAGCAGGAGTGAGAAATATTCTTTCAGCATGGCATACGTCTTTGGAAAGAGTAATTGCATGTCAACGAATTATCCAATGAGGTGATGGATGAGTTATGAGATTTACCTTGTTCACTAGTCAACCAATGAGGATTTTCCATCACCCAATATTTACTATTTTGTCACAATTGGCTTAAACCCTTTGCAGCACTTTCTCTTTGACTTACAATGAAGCTACGTAGGAGCCCCTGTTTTAGTGTGACAGAGCCCTTCTTCCAACCAAGCAAGCCTGTCTTCAGCTCCTTAGCCACTCCCTTATTCATATAATTTCTCATTGACGGTGTCCAAACTGGATCTCACTGTCTTTTTTATTTTTTTTGTCCTCATTGTGCATCACTTATAGTAAGGGTTTATCGGGGTTACCCCTTTTTTCCCTTTGAAACGTAATCTGTACCTATCACCATATGTGGACCTTATGGGAAAAAATTTGGGGGCCCCTTACTTCCTATTACTATTGTAGAAGGTTTTAATTCTGGGTGGGTTGAGCTAGCCATCATGGCTACTCTAATAGGCCTTCAATCCTATTATGTGTTGCTTGCACTTAATCATAGGACGTACTTATAAGGAAGAGAAGACCAGAATAAAAACCATCAGACATTCTTAACTTATATACCCCGAAAGTGATTTTCCCACAGTTCCTAGAAAGTAAATTTTTTCGAAAAAGGTTTCTTTTTTTTATCTAAGTTATAGGTTCTTAGCACTGAAGATAGCCACTCCTCATGAAGCGGAGCTATTGGTATGATCCATTTTACACATATCTCTCTTCTGACTTACAAGATTAAAAGAAACACCACACTCTCTTCCCGTTTTGTTAATCTGTTTGCTGATGTAGACCCGGAAACCCCAAAAAAGACCACCTCTATACTCACTGTTAGCTGTTTTCCCAAAGCCTCTTCTATGGTCTTACCCACCGCCTTCCAGAAGTCCTCGAGATGGGGGCACTGCAAGAACATGTGCAGGTCATTGGCCTTTGGTAAGTCGCATTTTGGACAGGACTTCACCGTAGATCCGCTGAATTTTGACAGTTTTTCCGGCGTCCAGTAAGCCCTGTGGGTTGTATATAAGTGGTTTCTTTTTAAAGCCGCAGAAGTTACTATTGACCAGCATTTGCTCATAGATACTTGCCATAAGAGGTTTGTATCCAGCGTTGGCAGATCTTTCCCCCAAACTCTCTCCGAAATCCGAAATTCTTCCTCCCCTGATGTTATGAGGGCCCAGTACCAGAATGATATCTCTTTCTTGAAGGGCTTCTCCAACATTTTACTTTCTAGGGTTGTATTGCCTGTTCTGGTTTCTTTCACTGATTTTGCCCAACTTGAGAGTTGATAATATTTAAACTTAGCTAGAGAAAGGTTTGTGATTTCATTAATGTTTCCCAGTCTAAGATTTTATTCTGGTATAGAATTTGCCCCCATACTACTACTCCTGCTGTTTTTAGGGGGAGCGACAAAGAATCTTTAAGACACTCCGGAGTACTAGGTGAGTCTCAAATAGGGGCTTTATCGCTATGAAGAGGGATATTCACAGTCGACCTAATGCAGTACCATAATTTTGCAGCTGCTCTTAGAGTCTTCAGCTTAACTTTTTTGAAAAATGTTGGGTGACCGAATTTAAAGAGGAAGTGACTGGTGTTATTTGTCATTATTTGCATATATAATGGATAATGTTCATATGCACCTAACAAGATTCTGTTATTTTTAAATTGAAAAGCTCTACAATATTCTAAAATGTCTGGGGTTGCTAATCCTCCCTGGTTTTTTCTTCTCCTTATTTTAGTCCAAGCTATTCTGGGTTTTTTCGATGACCAAATGAAACTTGATAACTCTCCCTGGATTTTCTTAATAGACTCTCTGTTGAAGTCAAGCGGGATAGCTCCGAAGATAAACGTAAACTTCGGTAGGACTGACATTTTAAGGATGTTTGATTTACCCAATATAGACAACGGCAGACTACTCCATACTTTCAGCAATCTTTTTACTTCAACCTGGACTCTATGAAAATTAATCTGTGGAACTTTATCTATATCTTTAACTACGTCTATACCCAGGTATCTAATTTTTTCTTTGTTATATGGGCTCAAGAAGACCTTGTACCAAGTCATAGTCTCTGTTATAGATTTGTTGATTTGATAACCCGAGATTTTCCCAAAGTTAATTAGAGTCTCTTCTGCTGTTTCAAGAGCTTCTTGAAGATGAGATGTAAATATCATTAGGTCGTCTGCATATAAAGCTACTTTTTTATGCCAGCCTTGATGTGAAAAGGGGACAATGGCTAGATGGTTTCTAAGACACTCTGCTGCTGGTTCCATATATAAGTTGAATAACAGCGGGGATAGGAGGCATCCCTGGCGAGTACCTCTTTGTATTAAGAATTGATCCGTTAGCTCCCCATTAATTAGAATTCTGGCCTTTGGAGTATTGTAGATGTTTTTAACCATATTCAAGATGTTGGTCCCTAGGTCAAATTTTTTTAATACTTCACTCAGGTAGAGCCAATTGACTCTATCAAATACTTTTGCTGCATCGATAGTGATTATAGAGAGGGGCAGCTTCTCGCAGATAGCAATGTCTATAGCTCCAATGAGCTCATGAGTTAAGTCGTGTAAATTTCTACCTGTCACAAAGCCTTTTTGATTAGAGTCAATTAGGGAACCGATCACACAACCAAGTCTTTTTGCCATTATTTGGGTAAAATTTTGTAGTCGCAATTTAAGATAGATATAGGACGATAGGATTCGCATTTCTTAGAGTCCTTACCCGGTTTTAGGAGGATAGAAATCATTGCGTCATTCCAAGAGTCAGGAGGATTTTGGTTTTCACAAAAAACTTTGTTAAAGAGAATAGTAAGGGGGATGACAAGAGAGTCTTTTAAATTAATATAAAGCTCATTTGGAAGGCGTCCGGACCAGCGGCCTTACCTCTTTTTAGGTTTCTAATAACTTGCTCAACTTCTAGATTTGTAATTTCTGAATTTAATTTATCTTTCTCTTCTTGAGTTAGTTTTGGAATATTTTGAGCCTCAAGGAATATGTCAATCTCTTCCTTAGATGGATTACAGTCATCAGAGTAAAGATCACCAAAGAAGGCTAAGAATTCTTGCTTTATAATATCTTCTTCTGCTCCATTGTGTGTTGGGTTACTTGGGTCTATAAATAGAATTTTGTTTCTAGACCTGTCTGTTCTCAGTTTCCAAGCCAGTAATTTTCCACAGCCCTCCCCATATTCGTAGTGTGCCAGCTTACTACATTCCCATCTTTCTTTCAATTTGCCTTCTAAAATTTCTGAGAGTCTGTTTTTTAGATCAAGTCTCTCTGCTACCAAGAGTGGTTCTTTTGGATCTGTAAATAATTGGTGGTCTAATGATAAGATGTTTTCTTCTATATTTTGTATTACTTTTTTAAGCTCTCTTGATTTATGGGAGGCTAGGTTTAACAGGGTGCCCCTAATCACCGCTTTATATGTATCCCAAACTATGTGTGTTGGTGACCCTGCATTATTGAGCTCAAAAAAATATTTTGTTTCTTCCCTGAGTCGGTTCACAATCTCAGAATCTAAAAGAATTGAGCGATCCATTGTCCACCTTGAGGGTTTCACTATATCCTCTAATGTGACTATCATTTGTACTGCTGAGTGATCTGAGAGGTGAGCAGGGAGATGGGCTACTTTTACAGTTTTTTCCAGTAGGCCCTGATCTATTAAGAAGAAGTCGATCCTAGACTGTATCCCTAACTTCTTGTTCTTAAATGAGAACTTCTCATGACCCTCACCCTTCTTTTTCCAAATATCTATTAAATTTAAATCTCTTTTATAAATTTTCAGCCATTCTCTCATTTTCGGGAGATTAGTTTGTTTCCCTTTTGGGTATCTGTCGACTTTGGGGTCTGGTATAATATTGAAATCTCCACCTATAATAATGGGGCCTGATATTGTGATCAAATTGGAATATAATGATTGAAGGGGAGAAGGGTCGTCCAAATTTGGGCCGTAATAGCCAGCCACAGAGAGGGTTTGGTTAAATAGTATAATGTTAGCTATTGCCCACCTTCCTTCATGATCTATTTCTGAAGACTCTATCCTTGCCCTCAGAGATTTCTTAAATAATATAGCTACCCCCTTGATGACACATTCTTGGTCCGTACATATATATGAATCCAACCAGTTCATCTTTTTCACTATTTCCTCCCATTCTTTCTTTAACAAGTGAGTTTCTTGCAGGATAATGATCTCACTATCACATGATTTTAGATATTCAAAAATCTACCTCCGCCTACTCTTGGTGCGTAGCCCATTCACATTCCAGGTAGTTATCTTTATTCGTCTCATATTCTGTTTCATTTTTTTTCCTATTCTGCCTGCCCCAGAGTTTCTCCTTCTCTCTATATCTATTGCGTTGTAGAGGACATTTTTTTTAATTTTTTTCCCTATCTTGCTCCCTTCCCCTGTGTATTTTCGCCGCTTTTTTCCCTTTCTTTCCTTTTTTTTAAGTTTATAGGTTAAAACTAAAGTGAAAATATTGAAAAGAAGCAAAACCAAAGTGAAAAGATACACCCACCCTCCATGGGGGAACCTCCCTGATTCTCCTTTGGGCTCTATTCTTGGCCCACAACAGGATCTCACTGTCACTGTGACTACACTATAGCTGTCTCGGGAGGCTCTGGAAATGCATAGCAGAACCCCTCCCAGGCATCTACAGTTGAAATAGATAGTGCTAAGGTTGGACTTTGATCTACCAACTGCTCATGAACATTCCCAGATTGCTAATCTCTGCTAAATGGTCAACTTTAAACACACCCCTTTCATTTCTGGGCTCAGAATTAGTTTATCATCTTCTGAACCAAGCTTATTTACATTCCCAGAGAAGGATGTGTATTACAGCTCTGGGTTTGGGATGAGTAGGAGAACTTATTTTACACCAGTTCTGGTTCAGGCAGTCTACAGTAAAGTCACAAATAAATAAGATTTTGAACATTATTGAGAAATTACTTTGAAGACCTTGGCTGGCATTTTATAGGGTGGCGATAGAAAATGAGATATTTAATCATACCTAGACTATCCTTTGAAACATAAAGAAGGGCATTGACAATGAAATAATTTTCAGGTCTTCAGTCACCGTGGAGTTTTCCATACATTTATATATATATTAGCCTATCTTTTTGCACCCAAGGTATGCTATAGGAGTGATTTATTAATCAACAAAGGTTTACGACTTTTGTAATGCACAAACATTTCCAAGAATACATATTGAAAGTTATGTCCACCACAGATTCCATGTATATTCCTGGAAATTTATTTGACATTCCTAGTGGGATCCTGTTCTTTCTCTACAGAAAAAAAGATCTTATAGCATGCAGCCTGCTACACCAAGCGTTTGTGTCTGGTTAAGGTACTGCTGCTTGATACTGCAAAGCTTATGTCTGACTTAGGGTCCTCAAGTAATCGTTTAAGGTACTGCAGTATTCATCAAGAAAGAGCTGATAACAAACGTTACAAGGGCTTGCAAATTTGGTCTTTGAAACTGTCTTCGACAATGCTTGTTTGTTCATGTGTTCATGTGTGCTATGACCCTGCACCCAAATCAAAATGTTCACACCAAGATTAACCAAGGTTTGCACAACGCTGCTCAGAGTTTTGTAACATTGCTTTGCATTAACATATCTTCAGTGACTTATTTATTATGCATCTTCTGCTGGTGTCAACTGTCAAGTCGTGTTAGACTTGGCTTTTTCAGTGAGTTTACCCCAGGCATTTTGATTTTTGGCCTCCTGTATTTAACCCTGTTTTTGTTGTTTTTATGACTCCGTGCACTTTACCACTGCCATTCAGTGCTAAGGTGCATATACTCTCCTGTCTCCTGTAAATGGATTTACTACGAAGTCCCTAGTATAATTCACTGTGTGTGCCAAGGGCCTGTAAATCAAATGCTGCTAGTGGGCCTTCAGCACTGATTGAGACACCAACACAAGCAGCCTTTCAAAGGGTTCTCACACCTACCACTGCAGTGTCTGCGCGCAGATGTGGCTGCCATGTTGACTTGGCAATTGCACCCACTTGCCAGGCCCTACCCTTCCCTTTTCTTACATGTAAGACACCCCTAGGGTAGGCCCAAGTACCCTTGTAGGCAAGGTGCTGTGTATGAGAATGGTAGGACAGGTACTAGTGTGTGTGAGATGTGTCCTGATAGTGAAAGACAGAGCATTTTCTTTTTCAATATGGAACAGCTATATGTCCCATAGGATAGAATGGGAGCTAGTTTGTAACATCTTACAAGTATAAATTCCCATTGGGACAAGATGCAGAAATGGAGTTTAGTATGCCTGAACTCAGAATATAAAAACACTTCTTCTAGTAAAGATGATTTTTATGTAGTGGATTTCAAAATACCACTTTTAGAAAGAGGTTTTTTTTTTCTTGCTTAGCCATCCTATGTGCCACTGCTTTGTTGTGGATTGACTGTCTGGCTTTGGAGTGACAGGAGCTAGGAATGTGCATTAACTGTAGACAGGCCCTTGGGGCTAGTTGAGGTGTGTCCTGCCTTTCCTGGATGAGACCATGGCTGGACTGAATAGACCTGGGCTGCATTCAGGGCAGTGTGAGGAGTTACACTAGCACTTGAATAGGCCAGGTCTGCATTTAGAGTGGTGGGAGGAGATTTCTCTTGCACCTAAATAGGCCCTGTTCTCTTGAACAATTCTGTCTCCACCTCCTGCTTGGAAGCTGGGCCAGAGAGGACAGAATTAGTTTGGACTAACTGAACTGAGAGACTTTTGCCACAAGAGAACAAAGGTATATGTGTTATAAATATTGGTGCTAGATGCAAGAACTTTAGATTAAGCTGAACTAAGGAACCTGCCCGGAAGAATCACTGGAAACACTGCCAAGAGGAACTGCCACTTTGCTGTGTGCTATGCTGTGTTAGCCTGCTTCTTGCTGCTTCTTTCTTGGGTAGGGAAAGGACTGGAGTTAACTTCCATCATCCTGCTGTTAGATTGTTCTTCAATGGCTTGAAGTAGGGCTTTTCTCCTCTTTGAAGTCTCAGGGAGATAAAAGTCTTCAGAGAAATATTTTGGGAAAAAGAAGATTGGCAAGAAGAAGACCTGGGGAAGTTCCGAGGAGGAACTACCACTTTGCTCTGTGCTTTGCTGTGTTGACCTGAAGTGGCTGCTTCTGTCTTGAACAGTGAAAGGAATAGACTGAACTTTCTGCAACTTGTTTGTGTGAGTTTCTCCAAGGGCTTGAGGTAGACCTTGCCCCTTGTTCAAGATGTCTCAAGAACAGCAAAGATTTCAAGTTTGTCTGCTACCAGCCCTGGGAACTGTGTGTTTTGTGCTGCAACAGAAGAAAAAGCAACTTGATGCTGTCATCAATGCTGCTGCTGACTCTGTGTCCTGAAGGAATGCAGAGGGCATCGCCGCACTTCTCACTGCAACCCTGGTCTCACTGATGCCTCTACCCGCTGCTGCCACCGAACCATTGCTTGCACCATGACCTGTAGGCAGCGCACTCTGCACTGCCTTGCTTCACACCATCGCTCTGGTATCACCGACGACGCTGCTCGATGCTGACCTAGACGCCGCTGTTTGGACAGTGATTCAAGGGCACCGCTCACAACGGTTACACGACGTACCGTCTTCATCCCCCGCTGCAGCCTTGGCCTACAGTCGCCGGTACCATCGACTCCAATTCGTCGTCCGACAATTGCGTTTTTGTAATGACGATGCTGCTGCTTGCGCTGTGATCTGCCAGAACCGCGACAAGCACCACATCGAATCGCACTGCAGCCCTGGTCTCACTGATGCCGCTGGACGACCATCATCGAACCGCTGCCTTCACTATTACCTGAGGGCACTTCACGCCGCACCCCTGCACTTCGCACTTCAGTCCCAACACCCGCTGATGCTGGTGCTCCTGACTTCAACTGCAATGAGTTCGATCTGCAACATGTGTGACTCAAGGTCCGGATGATTCCTGCACGACCTTCGGAACCAACGCCTGCAGACAGCGGCTCTTCGGGCCTCAACATGAGGTCGCCAATGCCCTGCAATTCTAAAGTTCCTGTTTTGCTGGCCTTTCCGATGTTGTAGCTGACCTGGTGACACAACCTGACCTGGTCAGAGCCGGTCGCTCCTCCCGCACCATCGCTGATAATAGCTGATAGCTTGCATTCCTGCCCCTGCTTTTTATTGAGCTTGAGCTTGTATTCGTGCCCCTGCTTTGTATTGAGCTGTAATTGTAGTATTGAGCTGTAATTGTATTGCCCCTGCAATTATTGTGCCTGCATTTGGTTTTGCTCCGTCCTCCGCCGCGCTCCCTGCCGCTGATCCAGCCCCACCCCCGCTCCCTCCAGCTTGACCGCTCCCCTCCCCACTCGCCACCCCGCTCCTGCCTCCCAGCTGCTCCTCCCTCCCACTGGAACCAAAAGAAGTGATCGTCGAAGCGGGGAGCTGTGACATGACCTGACCTGGTCAGAGCTGGTCGCTCCTCCAGCACCATCGCTGATAAGTATTGAGCTTGCATTCCTGCCCCTGCTTTGTATTGAGCTTGAGCTTGTATTTGTGCCCCTGCTTTGTATTGAGCTATAATTGTAGTATTGAGCTGTAATTGTATTGCCCCTGTAATTATTGTGCCTGCATTTGGTTTTGCTCCGTCCTCCGCCGCGCTCCCTGCCGCTGATCCGGCCCCACCCCCGCATCCTCCAGCTTGACCGCTTCCCTCCCCACTCGCCACCCCGCTCCCGCCTCCCAGCTGCTCCTCCCTCGCTCCACCCCCTCCACTCTCCACTCATGGCAGAGTCGCGTACGTGCAGCGGGCGCGCCCCATGCGCGCCGAAGGTAAGCCCGTCTTCGCCCGTCCACGCCTGGCCCGCGCCCAGCGCCAGACCCCCTGGCCCCCTCAAAATCGACTCCACCCGCCTAACGTACGACGCCACAACCCTCTCCGCACTCAACACAGGCCATCTCCCCAACTGCCACCAAGCCGCCTCAGGACCCGCCCATGGACCCTTCACCTGTCAATCCTGCAAGTTCTGCTGCATCAGGACCCACACTACATCCACAAAAGCCAAACAGAGCTCCGACAATAACCACCTGAAGTGCATCCTGCTCAACACCCGCTCGGTCTACAGACACGCCATTGAATTATGGAACCTACTAGACACCACAACGCCGGACGTCGCCTTTCTTACAGAAACCTGGATGAACGCCTCATCAGCGCCCGACATCGCCATGGCCATCCCGGACAGTTACAAGATCATCGGAAAGGACCGCATCAACCAAACAGGAGGAGGCATCGCCATCGTCCACAAGAACTTCATCCGCATCACGACTAGCTCCGACGACACCCTCACAGCCGCCGAACACCTTCACTTCCAGATACACCCCAAGACCACACTTAGAGGCACCCTCATCTACAGACCACCAGGACCCCGCACACAATTCAGCGAAGACATCACTGACTTTATCAGCCCACACGCCCTCCCCTCCGAGGACTACATTCTCCTAGGGGACCTCAACTTCCACCTGCAAAAGAACAACAACAGCAACACCACCACCCTTCTGGACAACCTCCCCAATCTCGGGCTCAAACAACTGGTAAACACCCCCACCCACTACGCCGGACACACGCTCGACCCAATCTTCTCCTCCAGCAAACACGTCTCCTTCAATCACGCCACAGGACTTCACTGGACGGACCACAGCTGCGTCCATTTCAACTTCAGAAAGACCACGACCCACCACCACCCACAACAAGTCCCCCGCAGAAACTGGAACAAAATCACCACCGACCAGCTCACCGCATCGCTAAACCAAAACCCTCCCGCCAAATCTTCGGTCCCAAATCAAGCAGCCATCAATCTCGCACAATCTCCCACTGCGCTGACGAATTAGCGCCCCTGAAAAACCATCACTACAAGCCAGTTAGCAAAAAAGCCTCCTGGTTCAATGACGACCTCAAGGACTCCAAAAAGAACTGCCGCACCCTCGGGAAAGCCTGGCGAAAAAACCCAACCACAGACAAGATGACCGCCCTCAAGGACGCCACCCGCAAACACCACCAGCTGATCCGATCCACCAAGAAATCAGCATTCAAGGATTGACTCGACAACAATGCCCACAACAGCAAGGAACTCTTCAGCATCGTCAAAGAGCTTACCAATCCCAGCACCGGCACCAACGACATCACTCCCTCTCAAGACCTCTGCGACTCTCTAGCCTCGTTCTTCCACAGCATAAACGCTGACATACATAACAGCTTCGGCGACCAGTCCACCCCTATCACCACCGATCTGAAGCCTCCCACCACCACCCTCTGCGCCTGGAACCCGATCAGCACCGAAGACACCATCCGCTTGATGAACTCTATTCACTCCGGATCACCAACTGACCCATGCCCCCACCACATCTTCAACAAGGCCGACTCCATCGTCGCACCCTATCTCCGTGATATCATCAACTGCTCCCTCAACACCGCTACCTTCCCGGAAAGCTGAAAACATGCCGAACTCAGTGCCCTCCTGAAGAAACCTACAGCAGACCCCACTGAACTTAAGAACTACCGCCCCATCTCGCTTTTCCCTTTCCACGCCAAAGTCTTAGACAAGACCATCAACAATCAGCTCGCCGCCTTCCTCGAGTCTAACGGCTCCCTCGACCCCACACAGTCCGGCTTCCGAGCCAAACACAGCATCGAGACCGCCCTCATCGCAGCCTCAGACGACATCTGAACACTACTCGACAAAGGGGAAACAGCTGCCCTCATCCTCCTGGACCTCTGCGCAGCGTTTGACACGGTCTGCCACCGCAACCTTTTACAATGCCTCAGCAACGTTGGGATACAAGGAAAAGCACTGGATTGGATCATCTCGTTCCTCGCTGGAAGAACCCAGAGAGTCCGCCCCCCCCTTTCCGATCAGAGGCCACCGAAGTCATCTGCGGCGTACCACAAGGATCATCGCTCAGCCCCACCCTCTTCAACGTCTACATGAGCCCCCTCGCATCCATCACACGCCAGCACAACCTCAACATCATCTCCTATGCTGACGACACACAGCTGATCCTCTCCCTCACCAAAGACCCAAACACCGCCAAAACCAACCTACACGAAGGGATGAAAGACGTAGCCGAGTGGATGAAGAACAGCCGCCTAAAACTGAATTCAGACAAGACGGAAGTCCTCATCCTAGGATCATCCCCCTCTGCATGGGATGACTCATGGTGGCCACTGGCCCTGGGCAGCGCACCTAAACCAACGGACCATGCACGCAACCTGGGAGTCATTCTAGACTCCTCCCTCTCAATGACCAGACAAGTCAACGCCATCTCATCATCATGCTTCAACATCTTACGTATGCTCAGAAAGATCTTCCGATGGATCCCCACCGAAACAAGAAAGACGGTCACCCAAGCACTTGTCACAAGCCGACTGGACTACGGAAACACCCTCTACGACGGAACCACAGCCAAATTACAGAAAAAACTCCAACGCATTCAGAACGCCTCCGCCCGACTCGTCCTAGACATACCCCGCCACAATCACATATCCGATCACCTGAGAGACCTTCACTGGCTCCCCGTCAACAAGAGAATACCGTTCCGTCTCCTCACCCACGCACACAAATCCCTCTACAACCTAGGACCCAAATACCTCAACACGCGCATGACCTTTTACACCCCCACCCGCCAACTACGATCGTCCAATCAAGCCCTCGTCACAATCCCACGCATCCGAAGAGCCACCATAGGATGAAGATCATTCTCCTACTTAGCGGCCACAACCTGGAATTCTCTCCCCACTCACCTCCGCCTCACTCAGAACCACCTCTCCTTCAGAAAACAACTCAAAACCTGGCTGTTTGATGAGTAACTAACCCCCCCACCGCAAGCGCCTTGAGGCCCTCTGGGTGAGTAGTGCGCTATATAAATTTATTTTGACTTGACTTGACTTGATGGAACTATATTTCAAGTCTATATTTGAGTATTGATATTTCTGAGAACTTTATGGTGGTTTTGTATTATTATTTTATCTTATTTGAAGAGATAAAATATTGGTTATTTTTCTAAAACTGTTGTATTGTCCTTTTGTGGTGTTTTTACTGTATTACTGTTGGTTATGTGCAAATGCTTCACACACTGCCTCTGAGATTAGCCTGACTGTTTGTGCCAAGCTACCAAGGAGGTGAGCAGGGGTTGTTTTAGAAGTGTATCCCAATGTCCTGACTGGGTAGAAGGGTCCATACTTGGACAAAGGTGGAAACCATTGCCAACTAGAGAACCCAAGTTCCAATAACTTTGCATTAAAAATGCTTTATTTAAGCAATGCTATATATAATTTAGATTGTCAGCATGGTGCAAAGGTGAGTGGTGTTTTTGATGATGTTTGTACTCAATCCACAAACTCCAGAACACTTTTTTATGCTAGAAAGCCACCCATCAGTCAATCATGTAGTATGCATACTTTCGAAGAACTATATTTATTCAAACATAGAAATATCATGTGATTTACCTTTTTGCCCATTGTTCGGGCCTTTTCCATATGGTGCTAGAATTCTACATAAAGTGAGGTCATGTTAGTTTGTGGAAGATTAGTTCACTTGGAATACCAGGGATATTTGCACTGTTCCTTCTCTGATACAGTTGGTCTGTATAGATTATCAGGGAATTTGTACCATATGAAACAGTGCTAAGTCTGCACTGCTCTCCTTTCAACTATTGCAGCTAAAAACCTTTTACATGAAAAAGTTGATTGACAATGTCTGTTGCGCCCCTTTTTTTGTGTACCACACCTTTATACCAGTCAAGAGTCTGTGCTATAATTTAGTTAATCTGGTTATTGATCTCTAATCATTTTTGAGTGACCCAGCGGGATAAGACAATATTTGCTTACTTTACATCAAATAGCTACCCTTGTGACTGTTTGGCCCCTGACAGGCATGCGCTAAATTAAACTGTCTCTTGCAAGAATTTACAGAGACACATTTCAAAAACTCTGTAGAATGGTTGAGTGACATCTAAGCCTCTGCATATTCTTTACACAACAATCTAGTGAAACCCAGAACATCTAGTACTCAACAGCCATTTCAGAAAAAAAGCACAATTTTGATCCCATAGGATTACTTCTGAATTTTCAGTACATTCCAGACATTTTTGATTTAAATAAATAATCCAAGACCCCTATTACAGATTCGCCCTGGGGGTACAACAGGCATTTGCACCTGCTTGGTTCGCCCGAGGCACTGTGGTATTGCAAAAGTGGCAGCAGATGCTTGTGCGAACAATCTGGAATACAAATTGCGCTGGCACACATGTAGCACTGGCGCTATTTTGAGAGGATGTACCCTGATTTGCATGGGGCATGCCGCCATTCAAAATCAGGGAATCTCCCTGCCTCTGCGTTATGTTACAGACTTAGGCCATATTATCAAGAAAGTTTGATACATTATCGCCCTTTTTATCAGCAGGAAACTGCCGCTAAAGCGGCGATAATGGGCTTGATAATATGCCCTTGTGAATTCCCATAGCCTCTCAGGTTAACACCAGAACCTGGGCTGCTATGGGAATTCACAAGGGCATATTATCAAGCCCATTATCACCGCTTTAGCGGCAGTTTCCTGCTGATAAAAGCAGTGATAATGTATCGCCCCTGCTTGATAATATGGCCCCTAGCCTCAGAGGCAAACATGCCTTTGAAGGTGCACATTTTCAGTGCGCCTCCTAAAAGCAGTCCTCTGGAGGGGACAAAGGGGAACCCATGGACCCCCGACATCCCTTTGCAGGTGGCTACAGTCGCTCACTGCAGCGACCTGCAAGAGTATCTCTCTCCCCACTTCAAAGTGCAGGAGGGTTGCTACCTGCACAGAGGAACACAGAGCATGTTTTAAACAGTTGCTCTGTATTTGTTTTAAAGGTGCTGCCTTAGGGGCAGCGCTAGTTGGCGACTACCCTAAGAGCATTGCATTCTTCCTAATAGGGCACACTTTCCATGTTTACACCCAGTGTACCTGCTTTAAGTGTGCCCTGTCTGTAATGGTTCAGAAAAGGGGGTGGTGATGGACAGAGTATGAATTAAGCAGGACACTTCTACCCAGTCAACAGATCAGGGCTTGATCCATCACCGCTTTTTAGCTCACTGCACCATCCCAGCTCAGAACCTGGCTACATGCAAATTAGTCTGTCCCTGGCCCAGCGCATCATGGGAACAGGGCAGACCAAACTACCAAGCCAATTCTTTTACTGGAAAGGAAACAAGCTTCCGGGGACTGGTTTCTGGCATTACAGCCGTCTTCGGCCCGGCTTGCTTGAATACTGATGGTGCAGTGAGCAAGGGACTCATGTCTGAGCATACCCTTCCACGCTTATGGTGGACAAAACGATTCAGAAAAGGGGGTGGTGATGGACAGAGTATCTGAATTAAGCAGAACACTCCTAACCAGTCAACAGATCAGGGCTTGATCCATCACCGTTTTTTAGCTCACTGCACCATCCCAGCTCAGAACCTGGCTACATGCAAATTAGTCTGGCCCTGGCCCAGTGCATCATGGGAACAGGGCAGACCAAACTACAAAGCCAATTCTTTTACTGGAAAGGAAACAAGCTTCCGGGGACCGGTTTCTGGCATTACAGCCGTCTTCGGCCCGGCTTGCTTGAATCTTGATGGTGCAGTGAGCAAGGGACTCATGTCTGAGCATACCCTTCCATGCTGTCTGTAATGGGGCCCCAAGAGTACTCCTGACATTTCAGAAATTCTTGAATAAACAAGGAAGAAAATGACTGCAAAATCATAGTAAATACCATGAAAATATAGCTTTGAAGGTAGTCACTGTCATTTACTTTTGCACCCAACTAGAAATGTAAAAAAACTTCTCCATTATATTTACATGTGTGAAAAGAATCATGTCGCCAAATTATCAGAATTTTCCTTGTGCACATATCCCTTTTGGGTGCATAAAAAATTAAATTTGTGTAAAATGCTACTACTGATAATACCAACCAGAAGCATGGGATTTTACATATTTAGCATGGGAAAATATCTGCTGGTAAGTTGTTTTTTCTAAAGCAGTACTATTATGGTCTGGATTGGACATATCAATATTCCATTGGAAAGAGTGTAGTGAATGAGACATCTATTGATATACTTTTTACACCCATGAGGTTGCGAATTTGCAAGTAAACAGAACCATTTTGACTGGGCAATGCCAACCTGAATGTCTTTCTACAACAGGAGTAAGAGTGTTTAGAGAGTTTGACGGGTTCGACAACGCCCTCATTCTTTGATGGATATTTCATGCATGTTGCTGCAGTATGCTCATCTGTGGAAAGTCCGCAGAAATGTAAGTTGAGATCAGTAGGACATGCATGGAAATCTATGTATAAATATGTATGTGTAATCCTGAGAATTTGCGACGCATTAGAGTCCCCACAAAATGGAAATGCATATTTTTAACAGGTACCTCAGTAAAAAGAAGAAACAAATGAATGATCGGATCACTTCAACAAAAATAGTCAGAGTGTCATTCTACGCGGAATCCGGCTGAGGCGTTCTTTGCTGATATGGAGCCTTTGCAAAAATCTGGATAGGTATAAATATTTAACCAACACTATACTTTGGAGCTCTCTACCAGAGCACATTGGATTTGATCGTCACATCATTTTCACTGAGGGAGCTTACGGAAACATTTGAAACTTTACATTATCTACAACCATCTATTGTACGTAAAAAAGAGAAAAAAAAGCCAAGTACAACCTGATAAAGGACATTACAAAAATAATTTTGCCCTGAAGAAGTCTGTAAGGACGAAGCGCGTTGGCCACCCTGTGTCATAATTTTTAAAGAAAGAAAAGAACATTGAATTAAAGAAGTTACACCACTACCTGCTGATTCATCTCTGTAAATTTATTTATTATATGAGTTTATATTACTGGTTGGAGTGCCGGATCATTGTGTGTATATTATTGTTTTTATGGAGTGTTCCATAGGGGATGTAAGGGTATTGCGTCCCTGATCCTTGGCACCCGAACATATAACTGTTACCTAACTGGGGGATAGTTGCAGTCATCGTTACCCCATACCCTGTGAGCTTCTATTAAAGTGTCATTCTACTTTGGGAGTACAAAGAATGCCTCAATTCTATTTGGGAACTTACCCGCTGCGCTTCCCTAAGGCAAAAGAAAAGGGCAGGAATGCTCAATATCTATAAGATACGGCGCTCTCCGGTCCTTTTCTCCTGTGCCAGCGAACAATGGGCTGCCGTGCGCCAACACAGACAACTTTGCACCAGTGTGCAAGGGTGCCTGCGTTGCGGGGATGATTATTTTTGTACAGGAAGGGAAACCTTTCTGTACAAAAATAATCACAAGAGTAGCTTTACCTCTTTCTTTGTGTGCTGCAGCACACATAGAAAAATGAAAAACAAGGAGAAATAACGATATTTCTTCTCGTTGATCCTCCCTTAAGCATCCCCTGGGGAGGCGTAAGCTTTTGGCGCTGCCTCAGATTTACAATTTCTCGTATTAAGCAAAAAAAAGTGGCTTAGTGATGCCTGATAAATATCACGCAGGCTTCTGCGCCATGGAAAAAGTGATGTTCCGGAGGAGCAAGGAGTTTCATAAATGAGGCCCTTTGTTTCTACGGGTGCAACGCTACATTAATTTACTCTCGACGGAGGATCATTTTCAGTATCTCAGTGGAAAACAAAATTTGGTCATGTGCATTAAAGTAATATGGCTTTATTTTTACCCATAATGATATCCACACATTTTAAAATTATTATACCACACTTATTCCTCACATGGGTTGATTATAAATTCAGGACTGTGATTAATATATTAACATTTGGGTTTGTAACCCCTACACCTAACTCTAAATTGGTATCTCTTCGTCACAGTGAGATTGAGCCATTGTCGCACCTAAAGTATACCGTTTCCAACTAAATTCGTAATTTGGGTTGCCTTACACTGAAAATGATTACCTATTTATTAACGTTAGGGAATTTCAGCTGTAATTGCACATATAAAAGGAGATATCATACATTTAAAGTAATCTGAAGCACTCCCTGCTAATGACTCCAACATATAATATGAACTTATAATCAGCAGTTTATTTAGTTAGTTAGTTAGAAACTAAGAAAGTCATAATTTAAACCATGAAAAAGAAAATGCATCCATGGACAGTTCAGAACCTGAAGAACAAGATTAGAGGCCTGATTCTGAGTTTTGCAGTAAGAGAACAACAGTCAAAATGGCATTGGATTCCCTGCCGCCCCGTTAGTACTCCGCCTGCCCAATTGCGATGCATGCAGTTCCATAGATGAGCGACCAACATGGCACCACCATCAGGATATCTCTACCTCATCGAGATAGGCCAATGTGTCTGTTGAAGGTCGGACAACCAGTGCTTCTGCCAGCCCAATCCCAATGTGCCTTCCCACCGATGTGACTGTGGGGTCAAACCGCTACAACTGAGCTGGCAGAAAGGGACAGACATAAAGCTGAAACTCACTTGTACTCTGCTTCACATGTCCTGTGCCACCATGGAGCTGATCGTACACGTTCAGCTGCTGCTTCTGTTTGATTATGTCCAAAACTGTTGTGGACAGACCCAACGGTAAGTCACAATCAATCCCTTTCCCTGGTTAACAAATGCACAGGCAGACACCTCAAGGTGTTTGGGTGCTCTGGCCCAAACCTATTTTGTGGGTCACTGTTCCGAACAGCTTTGAATGCATGATCTAAATTCACCTCTTTGGTGGCTTTTTAGGTCAGGTCACTGACACAGCACAGGCACACTCTTCCACATTTCAAATGTGTTTACATCTGATATCCATGGATAGTGATGTGTGTTTTAAAGATTGGAGCACAACAGCAGCTCCTCACTAACATTACATCAAATAAGCTTTGCGACACCCATTTCTCACATGCTGAGTCCTGTTTTGTTGAAATAAACTTAAGTATCGCTGTTTTGTCAACCAGAACAACAGCTTCTCTGCAAAATTTATGTAATAGACTCTCACACATCACCCACATTAAAAAAGGAGTTTTGGGAAAATGTTAATTAAACCAACCTGTTGAAGAAATATTTCAAGGTCAGCCTGGCAAAACTCTTCGTAGAACAGGGTTGGATCCATCAGAGGGCACCCTGCAAGTCTGGCTCTCTGGGTCAGAGGCGCCCTGGCTTCAAGAATATCAGGGACAGCGAATAATATCACCAATTGTCATGCATATATGTGTAATGGGTAAGTGCAAGATATAAAAACAAACACATCACTAACAGCATTCTTCTCATATAACTAAAGCAGGTGTAACGTACACACACAAAAATGGATACACGTCCAAATACATAAGACAAAAAGGTATGACAAGTAACCAGCCTTCAGGTGTGGATATACAAATAACTAACTTGCACACATTAAACACATATCCAAAATACACCATAGGGAGAAATGCAAACAAAATGATTAGGACATTGGTCAAGACACGCTGAAACCGTTACCCTGTGAAAAACCACCCCAATCAATGTCTAGCCCAATTTGGATCATCCCACATATCCATCTTTGGAACAATTCCACTTGTCCTGTGTGATTCCTGCACTGGTTCCAAGCTGTAATGCTACAAACCTGATCATATTAGTCATCAATCAGGGTGAGACAGACACACCTGCAGTCCAGACATTGCACTCTGAATGCCTTCCAGATATGCCACTATATGTTGCAGATGGCTGCCTTGCCCCTGGATGGCATTCGGTAGGGCAGTCTGACCACAGAGATGTTCCTCAGGTCAATAGCCTCCTCACTCTATGACATGTGCAGTCATCAGCGTATATGGACACACCCATTGGGCCTTTACCATCACAATCACCAACATTAGCCTTTGGCTGTGTCTGTTCTGAAGTCAATTGCCCACTGCATGGTCGAGTTCCTGCAGCAGCGTCAGAAGCACAATGTCCAAGATGCGTTCTTAGGCAGCTGCCACTTAGGCAATTTTTAAGTACTGTATTGGTAACTTTTAACTACATCACCAAATTATGGGTTGTATGTTTAATGTTTAAATATATACAAATGCATTGCCATAAAATATTTGTATACACTTTTCATTTGTGTAGTGCATTACTGTGCATAAAGGCTATTTTAGCACGGTCCAGTGTACACCACCGGTGAAGGCATTTTGTCCAAGTCACGAAAAAAAATAAAGGATCAAATAATACATCTGAGATGTATTATTTACACATTAATGGTTAAGGCACATGTCAAGGCCACAATCGGGATTTGTGATTGTTGTTGCACTATATACTATTTGAAAGTAATATGTGTATATTGCAATTTGGAACATTCATGTGCTGTCACATGAGTTTTAGCTTACTCTTCACATATGTTACTGTGTGCATTGTGACCAAAGTTCAAAAACTATTTTTAATTCACACATAGGTACCCTGGGAGAAGGAGGAGATGACAGCCTCCATTGTACTACCCATTTCCAGACCTTCAGACCATGCAAAACGTTTTGTTTGAATAGGAAAACCAAATTTGATTTAAATCATACGTTGGAGCTTGATCTCCTGCCTCAAAACACTAATTCCACATATATTCCACTAATTGTGAAGCTTATGACAGTATTGCGTTTTTTGGCCACATGTTCCTTTAAACACACTGTGGCAATATCTGGTGGTATGGCAGAAGCAATGTTCAATGGTGTACTAAAATATGTGCTTGCAGCAATGAAGAGACACATGGACAGTTACATCCAGTTTCCCAGACCTGAGTATTTGGCCCATTGTTAAGGTTGACTTCTATCTATTTGGTCACCTCCCACATATGCTTGTAGCCATTGATAATAGGTAAGAGGTGCCTACAAGGGATTTGATTTCAAACAAAACTTATATTAGTTTCCAATTATTTTAGAGGGCTAGTCCTTATGGAGCAAACACCAAAAGTGTCATTAGACAACATCAATCAATGAAGTTTCTTGGCATAAACAACACGGGAGGGCCTAGTAGTTTGAATATATAGATTTTTCTATATAGTAAGCAATGTCAAAGGAGTACAAACAAATACAATCAATCAGCATATAGTCATGGACAGAAGTGAAATCAAATTAGCCTAACAGTACATAACAAAAGCAAACTATTCCAACTTAATCATAGGCAACAAATCTCATAATGAGAATATGTATCGCTCTGGGATAACACAATTTCCTAGTAATAGAAGGTGGAGTCAATGTTTTGGTCTTTGCGGCTTCCGTCCGTCAGACCATCTTCAGGACAGTGATTGAAGCTGAGAAAAAAGACTCCTATATAAAAATTATACGAGATGTTACCAAATAATTGTAAACACAATTGGGTTGCCAAAGATGCATCAAAAAACTAGGAAACCCGTGGGAAAAGCGAAAAGACAAAAAGTGATTATTCACAATAGTGATCACAAAGTGCACATAACTCGTTTTGCACATCCCAGGTGAGAACATGATCATACAGTGTCACCACCGTCACCTAATTCAGTAGGTATGGGAGAAAGAAGCTTAATTCAGATGTAAAACAGAGCCATCCTAGAACCATGAACTTAGTATATGGTCACAGCTGTGCATTAAGTGCTGTCAAAGAAAAGACAGTACAGTAAGTCTACATGCATTAATAAGCTACTGTGTTGTACTATCTGTTATTGTGGCATTTAAACATGCTCCTATAAGGCATACCTGGAATATAGGACAATTATTATCTTATTTGTTCCTATTTAAACGGAGACGTCCGTTTCAAACAGGGGAACTGGCTTCCATGTGTTGTATAACATACACAATCTGTAATTGATGCCAAAAAGATATACATATTTGTGACATGTTATATTAAATAAATAGTACAGAAACAAAATAGAGGAGCAGTCATTCTGACTTTGAATTGTGAGCTCATTTTGTCTTGGTCTTAAGAACACAAGGCACAAGGCAATCCTATAAATAACATCGAACGTACCGCTAGCTCAGTATGTGTTACCGAACATGTCTAAATATAGTGCATGCACAATGAGGTCCTCTTATTTTACAGATAAATCAAATCAATGAGGAGGAAATACAAAATACATGCAATAATCACCCCGGTAACCCAGTACAACACAACCCAAAATGAGACACAAAAATCCTGTCATGGAATATCGCAGGGTTGTCTAGAAACCTCTGCGACAGGAACTGGAGTTCTTTCTTGGAGGAGCATGATATCATACTCCTACAGGAAACTTGGGCAATTACCATGGTGCATAGACTTGGTTATAAAGCATTTCATTGTGGGGCGATTGCATCAGTGAGAGGCAGACCCTCAGGGGGTTTATTAATTTGGATAAGTATATCTCTGAATGTTGTTGTATCGCCTTTGTACCTTGCTTCTAACGATTTGCTTGGGGTTAAGATAGCCACAAAAAACATGGGCGATGTCTATTTGATAAATATTTATAATAGACCAAACCCACAAAATAAGGAATCAATGGTTGTAGAGCAACTTAGCTCGTATTTGTGTAATCTAGAGCCAGACTCCAAAATAATTATAGGTGGGGATTTTAACTGCCAATTCGAGCCCGTAATGGGGCTTGAAAATTTGTTAGAAAACGAAGACAGGGCCCATGACATCCCTTGTCTAGACAGCGTAAAACTAGTAAAAAGCTCAGTGGCAGCTATGCAGATCTATGAACTGACTGTATCTAATGATCTAAGGGCATGTAATGGGCGATTAGATCCAGATAAACCAGCTAATTATACATACAGCAAGGGGTCATCTAAATCATTGATTGACTTTATGTTGATCACAACTAATCTATGGTATCTGTTGTTGACGTTTAAGGTCGTGAACAGACCAGAAAGTGATCACTTTCCCTTACAATTGGGGATGTTACCAGAACCTTTTTTTACATCTGATGGCGAGACCGAACCTAACAGGGAGGTGGCCGAGGTCGATGTTACTAATAACAGGAAAGCAATCAAATGGCCACATATCCTAGCAAAAGAAGACACGCTCTTGGGTATTTATAATACCTTCTCAGACATCATCCCCCTATATGATAACCTGAGGTTGGGATCTCATGAAATTCTTAAAATGCATTACCACTTAGTAGAGTCATTAATCCCCCTTCTGAGCAAAACTTGTAGTAATAATAAAGACAATGTGAGACGGCAATTGGAACTAGAGACACCATGGTATAATAAAGAGTGTCGTCTGGCCAAAAGTAATCTAATTAATGCCGTGAAATCCAAGGATCAGACGAGGGTTAGAGAGTGTAGACATGAATATAAAAGACTCCTGTGTAATGCAAAAAAGGAATGGGATGATTCGATCTGGGAAGATCTTTTAAGCTGCTAGGAAGCATGACCAATGTACCTTTTGGAGCTTGATAGCCAAAAATAATAAAACGGGTAGCTCCAATAGGGATTTTTTCCTGGACGAAAAAATTTGGTTTGATCACTTTGTAAAACTATATGATCTGGTCGGGGTGTCCCCAGAGCGAAACTATCTTGGATCTCTCCCCCGGTGTACTAATCCACTTAAATTTAGCACTGAAGAGACCTTGTGTGCAATAAAGGCAATTAAGGCGGGCAAGGCACCAGGCCCGGACAAATTACCTGGGGATTTATTTACTCATAACATCGAAGTATGGTGCCCCTATATAAACTTCCTGTGCAACTCCATCCTGTTGGGAACTCCGATCCCCGAAACATGGAAGGGGGCAGAAATAGTTACTATTTACAAAAAAGGGGACCGCTATAATCCAGGTAATTACAGACCTATTAGTTTAATTGACATTTTACAAAAAATCTTTGCCAGACATATTTTAAATCGACTTTTAACTTGGATAGAGGAATCTAAAATCCTCTCAAAATATCAAGCAGGATTTAGAATTAAGACAAGCACTGTGGACCAGGTGTACAGGTTTATGTGTATTTGCTGGAAATATATCCAAATAAAGAAGTGTAGCATATATGTAGCATTCATGGATTTACGCTCAGCGTTTGATCTTGTCCCTCGTTCCCTATTATGGGATACTTTAAGGAAGATGGGTGTTCCGGATGAATTGCTGGACAATCTTATAAAGCTTCACACTGATAATTTTGCTAAAGTAAGGTGGGGAAGAAATGGCGAACTCACCCAAGCCATACCAGTAAAAAGGGGGGTACGGGAAGGGTGCGTGTTGGCCCCAACCCTTTTCTCTCTATTTGTAAATGGTATCCCCCTTTACCTGGCACAATGTAATCATGATTCCCCCAAACTGTGTAATGAGGCAATTACAGCATTGTTATTTGCGGATGACACCATTTTAATATCACAAACACCTAAAGGTTTGCAAAATTTAATAAACCAATTCCATAGTTACTGCGAGCTAAAGGGGTTAGAAATTAATTCATCTAAAACCAAGTACATGGCCATTAATCCCCCTAAAACTTTTAAGAAGAACCTGGCCCTAAATAACACTAAATTAGAGTACGTGGAATTTTTTGACTATCTGGGTATCAGGCTTGACAGCAAAATGTCTTGGATAAATCAATTAGAAAAAAGTAGGCTATCACTCAAACACAACTCTCTCCCCATCTTAAAAATCCATGGAGTGAGTACGACAAAAGCTATAACTCCCGCGATTGAAGTGTTTAAAGCCAAAGCGCAATCTGCCGCTTTGTATGAGGCCGAGATTTGGGGGCCTTATTCAAATAAAACATTTGATACTGACGAGAATGCGTTCTTTAGGCGCCTACTAAAATTACCAGTAAGAACGCCTTTAGTTCCTGTTTTTTTAGATATTAGTCTAAAACGTACAGATCATTTGTGTTGGTTGAGGCCATTGCTTTATTGGGTAAGATTATGGTCTACCCCGGAACTCGCTGACTATAAAGCGGGTTTGTTGGAAATTAGGGAACTGGACACTTTTAATTCAATCAAGTGGCTGAGACATATATCCATTTGGCTTATAAAAATAGGTCTTTCACAATTCTGGAAAACCCCAATCACGTCAATCACCTTGCTAACTACCAGCAAAGAACAAGTAAAATCTGCTTACTGGAATTACGTGAATATCAACGTATATGAACGTGCCACTGGTTCTTTAACACACAAGTTTTTGCAATTTAAGGACACCCCCTTATTTGAACAATTTATGGATGAAGTTGAATCACCCTTGGCTAAAACCGTATATCTACAATATAGATATGGGGTTTTACAGATAAACGCAAACACTTGTCGGTGGGGAAACTCCAAAGGAAATGATCCTTTTTGCAAATTGTGTGATTTCAAACAAAAAGAAGACGAGGCCCATATCCTCTTCTTTTGTCCGTTATACAAATTACAACGTACGAAATGGATCAGACCCCTTTGTAAAAATCTGGGTACACGTTCGTATAAAGAGGCAGAAAGGTTACTTAGATCTTCAACCACTAGGTTGATAACATTTGGAGTGAGCAGGTACCTCCATAGTGTCTGCTTGATTAGAAAGAAATGTGGACTGAAAATATAGAATATAAGTGTGTTTTATTGCTGGCATTTTTAATTATTTATAAACTGTATTCAGCTGTTTTAATATCTGGTCGTGTAATTAAATGGAAGAAAGCTCGATTGTATGCTATAAATAGTGAACTAGCAATGTATCACCCTAAAACAGTAAATAATTTGTGACAATGGTCTGGGACCTGAAAATATTGCACTTTATTGTTCTATGAATGTTTTGTCAAATGTAACTTACTTTTTAAAATTATGATTACGTATGTATTTTTTTATGTGTTGGCTTTATGACAAATTGTCGAATAAAAGCTTTTACAACAACAAAGATACATCAAATCATAGACAGCTTAACTTAAACAACTTGATCACTTGCATCAAGTTGAAATGGAAACCACAGCACAAAGGTTCATGGTGTGACTTAAGGAATGCACAAATGTTAACAGCATTCTAAAAGAGGGCATCAATCAAGTTAAAATAACTAATCAAAATATGGAAGTTTGCAATATTAAGTGAAGAATGCAATGATGTTAAGAGCATTCTAAAAAAGAGGGTACATTCACATCCAAATTATGACCTTAGTCGACTTAAAATGGATTACTATGTCCTTGTAAGGCTACGTACATTTGAATGAAGCCAAAAATGACTAAATAATCAATGCAGAGTATACAATAATAAAGGCTGATAGCCTGCAAAAGCTTGTGAGCTAAAGACAACGAGTCTTAAAGAAATGCAGCCAGTAATGGTCAGAGACTTGTCGGCTAACACCAACGAGACTCACAAGAAAATAAACTTCTGTCTGTCTAGATTAACAAACAAGCATTGCTGTTGATGCAGCGCAGTGCTATTTAAAAGAATTGGGTCTCGTGAGCATTAATTGAACATACTGTTCAAAAATACGGGCAGTCGGATAATGTACCTTGCTCGAGTAATAGACGTAGCTTTAAATCCGGCATTCATCCACGGGTCAAAACAGCTCGTAAGTGGATGAGAACGAATGTGCCTTTTAAAGTAAAGAACCCGGAAATACTTGTCTGTGCTCTCGCTGTTGCGCAATCACACGAGGCGTTCCGGTTGTTTCCTTCTTGATGTTGTAATGTCCCAATCCCCTTGTGAACCAGCCAACCCAGCAAGGAAGGGTACACTTGATGAGCTAACTCGTTCCCAAGGGAAAGGGGAAGTGGGCCTTCGTCTCGAGGGGTCCAGATATAATTTCTCTAGGTGAAGTGCTCTGGGCCTTGATTGGGAAGTTGCTGCCAGCCGGCGTTTTAACTTCTTCTATCAACAATAATATCAGAAAGAAATTAACAAGAATTTCTCTTGAGAGAACTAAAGAACAATACTCATATAACTATATCTTGGACACACCACTTATCTGTAGGCCCATGCCATCACTTCTATTGGTCTTGGGTTTAGTCTGATTCTTGATTCGGACCTTTGCACCCTTTAAAACAATACAACAGATTATCTTGCACTTACAATATTTATGTTGTTTTCATGCAAACTTTTGATTAATGAGGTTAGTAATGGTCAGTAAACAACATTAGTCGAGAGACATACCTGTTGAACTGAGGTAGAAAGCGATTAAATAGAAAACAATTCCAAAGAAAACAACAACGTATCCTTGGACTAGTCAATCCTTCATTAAGTACTAAGGATTAACAATGATGCGGGGTAATAATAATTTCTTTATTTAGATATATAAAAAACATATCTTTAAAAGATTCTTCCAACACATTAAGTACAGTTTTACAGATTAAAAGAATAGAAAAAACAAAATAAAATTTGGCCTTCTTATCAGTGCTTACTGCAACGTGTCAATTTAAAAATTAACACTCCCGGACAATGCAGATGAAGTTAAAGTACATATCATTCTACACAGTTATCAGCAAAGCCTTAGCCATTTCCAATTTTTCTAAAATACTATAAACTTGCTGAACGAATTTGGCCAATTTTATATTTAAAACAGTGTTCTCTAAACACAGAGCAGCAATAAGGGCGTGCCTACAAGTCCGAACTCCCAGCCGATTCCATTCTGGCCTGAGAAGGCGTCTGCGTTGAAGAGTAAAGAAAGGGCATGTACAAAGCACGTGCAGAATAGTTTCATTTGCTGCCCCACACCCTCTGCACATTAGATCGTCCCTTTTCCGAAGCCATACTGGGAGATTTTGAAGGAAACGCCAGTCTCCCAATCTAAGAGCGATCAGGCATCGCTTTAGATGATGAGAAAATGTTGTCGAAAGGTAATTGGCCGAGGATAAACATTTATAAGAGTTGGCTACTGCCCAAGCATGACTGCGTTTCGCAAGAAGAGCTTTGTCCATGATCAGGGATTTCAATCTTATACCTTTTTTAATTGTGCTTTTAAAGACAGTCTGGCTTGGATTAAGAGCCCAGAGATCCGCAGCAGACATTTGTTGAATGTGGTCATTTAGGAGGCGGCCAAATGATCCCCCCGGGTTGTTCACACTGATTTCCTTCCAGACTAGGAATTCCAGGGTACCTGCTTCTGCCTGTCTTAATTTGTGGATCAGCTTAAGATATGAGCCAACGTTAGAGGCTTCATAATTAATTAAGCCCGGCTCTAGTCTGACCTGTGCTGGCGAGGAAGAACTCGGCAAGTGAAGCAATTTCTTGTAGAGTTTAGTTGTAAGTTTATTTAATGTATTATTCATTTTACCCTTAAAAATCTCTATGCCATACGAAAGTGTGGGCCCGATCTTTGCTTTAAGCACTTCCAGTAAGGGCAAGACAGTGGGGCCTGAGAGTCTCCTCGATAGCTTAGCCAAGGATACCAATAGAGCTGTAGCCTTGGCTGCAATCACAGTGTTCTGTTTGGTGAAACTGCCCCTGGAGTCCAAATGGACCCCTAAGTATTTGTAAGATTGGCCGATTGAGAGGCTTTCTTTATCTATTTACCAGCCTCCACCGTTGTAGCGTTTTTTTGCCAAACGGGACAATCATGTTTTTTTTCATGTTAATTTCTAACTGGTTGTTGGCCGTGTATTGCATTAAGGCATCAAGGAGTCTTTGTAGCCCCACTCTGGTGAGACTCAACAGTGCCAGGTCGTCGGCATATAAGAGATTGCATAATGCCGTACCTCCTACTTTCGGTGGATGGCTGATTACCTTCTCTAGAGTACTTGACAGGTCAGCAATGAATAGGTTGAAGAGGAGGGGGGCCAGCATGCATCCCTGTTTGACACCACGAAAGGTCGAGATTTTCCGGGAGAGATGCGAGCGAGACCCTAACTTCACTCGAACCCATGTGTTGGAATACAGCAGGATGATTGGATTCAGGATGTTGTCTGGAATTCCCCACTGCCTCAGTTTTTGCCAGAGTGCAGCCCTGGGCACCCTGTCAAATGCTGCTTTGAAGTCGACAAAGCAGCAAAAAATCGACCTGGAGTTTGAAAGAGCTTTGTCAATGATGGTAGAGATTGTCAAGAGATTTGTCATTGTACCTGATTTGGCAACAAACCCTGTTTGATTCAGGGGAATCAGATTGTTGTCCTTTGCCCATTGTATAAGATCCTCCAAAATGAGGCCTGCAAAGTGCTTTGCCTCTATATCCAGCAGGGCGATTATTCTGTAATTGTTCGGGTTGCACAATTTACCAATGATGCATAACATACATAACTTACTATTCTGACAGATACGTAGTTTGACTGAGTTTTTTGGCAATTTGGAATTGCATTGTCCTGTGCTTGTTGACAATTCAGAATTGTATTGTCCTGTGCTTGTTGGCAATTCGGAATTGTATTGTTATATGCTTGTTTACAATTCAAAACTATAATAGTTCCATGTCTGTTCATAGTTCGGAATTGCATTGCCTTATGCTTGTTGCCAGTTTTATTGGGAGTTGTATTGTCCAAGGCTTGTTTGCAATTGACAACAAGTTTGATTCCAAAGCGCTTAAAAAATAGCAAGACTAGCAATAGCACTTGTAATATGCCTTAAAATGTTTCCCCAATGAGGTTCGAGGAGTTGCCAAGCAACCAAAAAAATGCTTACTTTCCTTTTGCAGATCGTCGTCTGTTGCTGGGCGGATTTCCAGTGAAGAAGACCCCGGTGAGGAATCCTGAAACGGCCTACCTTCGTGGAAGATTTCCAGGAGTCCTGCTGGCTCAGGTAAGGTGTATGTAATGTTTTTGGACTGCAGGTTAGCAGTCTAGTTGATCGCGCACGTAGGCGTGCGCATAACCGGGTGTGGTACGTCACACCGCGTACTATATAAATAAAAGAGGCGTGGCCCGAGGGTTAGTCCGGACCACGCGGAACAGCAATCTGGTGTCCTGGTCCTTGTGCTGCCGCAGCGCTATCCACACCACGCGCATGCGGCCCTGAGACCTGACAATGGCGACAAGGGTCTAAAAGGACCCATGCTGTGCCGCGCCTGTCGCTCCCGTCTGCCCCCGGTTTTGCGCCGATTCTCGACCGGTAACAGAGGCCCTGGTCACAGTGGGTCCGGTCAGAACCACCTGCCCCAGTAGCTGAAGTCGGCGGATGACGACGCACATTATATGCGGCCCGTGGAGGTGCCCAAGGAGCGGAGAGTGGCAGCCGGAGTGGCGCCCCGAGAGGCAAGGCCATTACCCTCAACCAGAAGCACAGGGGTAAGCACGCTCGCAGCCCACAGCCAGCCGATGGAAACCAGGCACCCATTCCGCCCATATAAACAAGTCTTTCACCTCGACGTGGGGCCCCATCCATCGCCGGCCCGATAGAGCAAGCACTGCCAAGCGGCCTATTGGCGAAGCGAATTGTGGGGACATCGCCCCTAGCAGCTACCAAGCCAGCATCAGTGCATTGAGAGACCCCACGTGCCAAAATGGCGGCCATTCCCCCCATCGAGCCGTTTGTGGTGGACGGCGCCCCCGCATCCCTGGTGCTGCGCTGGAAGGACTGGACGGAGCGGTTGCAATTCTATTTTGAAGGTGCTGGCACGGCAAGAGAACGCCGCAGAGCGCTTCTCCTTCATCTAGGAGGGAAGGATATTCACAGGATTTACAAGACCCTGATAGAAGCCATGCCACACTAAGCATGAGCGAATTTTGCGGATCTCGCGTTCGCGAATTTTGCGGATTTGCGGATTCGCAATCCGCAAAATCCGCGAATTCCCGCGAATTTGCGGATTTTTTTTTTTTTGTGTTCGCCCGTGTTTCTGCCAGTTCGCGAGGGTTTTGTACACTTTCGCAAATTGCGAACTTACCTGTCGGGTCGCAAGTTTCGCGAACTTGTTGTTTCTACGTGTCCAGCCTGTTTGGGACACTCTTCTTCATCACTGCCACTCTCTGTCACCACTGCCACTCTCTGACTACTCATGCCACCCTCTGGCCCACCCATGCCACCCTCTGTTTCATCACCACACCCTCTGGTTGTCCAGTGTACATTATTTTCGGCAAAGCAAAGCACACCTTCCCTGCCTCAAGTGACCTGAATTAATTTGGGGCTGATTCATGTGTCACAGAATATTTTTTTAGCTGGCACCTGCTTCCTTAGTGCGCCCTGATTAGTGATCTTTTGCACTTGCTAAGTGCTTTCATTGTTGCAAAATTAGTTACAACACCTGCCCTGCCCCAACTGACAATAATGAATTAGGGGCTGATTAATGGATTTTAACTTCCAGCCTGGCTCCTGCTTGTCTCCCTTAGCTGTAATTCAGGACCTTTGTGGCATATGTGTAACTATTCTGAGGTTCAGAGCAGGGTCACATACTAGTTTCAACTGGCAACTGAACTCTGGAGGGGCCCCTCAGGAAGCACTCCAGGAAATGGCTACTAATGATGAGCCTGAACTTTTGAACCTGGTAAGTAGTTACTTTCAGTTTTGCTAAAATCGTATTTCTGCAATTTTGCACTTATTCGCGGGGCGCGAACTCACGCGAACAGTGCGAACAGTGCGAGCAAAATCCGCTGCTCGCGGATTTGCGGATTTTGCGGGAAATTCGCAAATCTCGCGGATTGCGGATTTCCCGAAAATCCGCAAAATCCGCGAGCGGAACGGATTTTCCGCCCACGTTACGTCACTCTCCTCAATGCGCTCAACGCACACTTCGAGCCAATGGCCAGCAAAGATTATGAACAATTCATATTCAGGCAGGCGCGACAGGAGGTCGAAGAGTCACTTGATGCATTCCATGGCAGGCTTAAAGAACTCGCCAGCACCTGTGGTTTCCGTGACGAGTAAGAGGAGATACGTGGCCAAATAATACAGGGGTGCGACTCATCCAACCTGAGGGTGAAAATCCTCCAAGAGGACGGAAAGCTGCTAGCAGACATCTTGAAACTAGGCCGCTCCAAAGAACTGTCACAAGCGAGAGCGCCACACATGGAGGCCACACTCCATAGGCCAGTCAAGGCGGAGCAAGTCAACACGGCTGAACAAGTCAACGTTGTCAGGCCTAAGTCACGCCAATTTGGAGGAAGGAAACCGCAAGAGCATCGAAAGGAATGCGGATACTGCGGAGGCATGCCCCATCGCGCTCAAGACTGTCCGGCACGCGGGAGGAAATGCAGCTCGTGTGGATGAATGAATCACTTCGCAGCGGTTTGCAGGTCCACCAAGCAAAAACCCGAGACAGCACACGCCATCAGAGAAAGCCCAGACAGTGAGGACATGGACAATGATTCGAACGACTACCCGGTCCACTACGTGTTCGCCATCGACCAGCCACAGAGTAAGAAGAGGCGCCTCCCAAAGTGCCGCATAAGAATACACCAGCAAGAAGTGAGGGCCACGATCGAAACGGGGGCCTTGATTGAATTCATGGCGGCAAATGTATACAACCAACTGCGGGAAAAGCCCGTGTTGAAGACAGCAAAGATCCGAGTCTTCGCATACGGACAAAAGACCCTTTTCCTCTGATCGGATGCTTCCAAACGGAACTACAGCACCAGGATCGGAAGGTCTATGTAACCAAAGAAGGCAGTGGCATGCTCCTCAGTGGACAGGCGGCCGAAGAACTCCAACTCATATCATTTGCAATGGCAGTATTAGAAGAGGAGTTTGACACGATTCTTAAAGAATTCGAGGGCACGTTCCGAGGCATTGGGTGTCTAAAAAGAAAAGAGGTGTCTCTCCACATAGACCCATCCATTCAACCGGTTGCCCTCAGACACCGAAGAATAGTGTTCCACCTAAGGAAGAAAGTGGAGGAAGAACTAGAGGCTCTCGAGCGACAGGGCATCATTGAAAAAGTCAGTGGGCCCACTCCGTGGGTATCGCCAATCGTGGTGGCGCGAAAACCCAAACAGCCGGGACAGGTCCGCATTTGTGTCGACATGCGCCTACCCAACGCGGCTGTCAAGAGGGAGCGACACCTAACACCCACTATTGATGACATCCTGGGAGAATTGAACGGAGCAAAGTGGTTCTCCAAAATGGATCTCCGGTCAGGCTATCATCAGTTACCCCTGCACCCGGACTCCCGCTACATTACCACCTTCTCCACCCATGTGGGTCTCAGACGATATCGAAGACTCAACTTCGGTATCTCCAGCGCAGCCGAAGTTTTCCAGAACACCATCAGGGAGGTTCTGAGCGGGCTCCCAGGAGTCTTGAACGTCAGCGATGATCTGCTCATATACGCGAACACTGTTGAAGAACACCACCAAAGACTGAGGGGCGTGTTGCAGAGAATCAAAGACTCAGGCCTGACATTGCACTGCGAGAAGTGCCAATTCCTCCAAAACAAAATTCGTTTTTTTGGATACACCTTCTCAGACCAAGGGATCGCCCCTGACCCAGACAAAGTAACGGACGTGCAAGCTGCCCCAACAAGACAAACAGGTAGGTACAAACAGGAGGTACGAAGCTTCCTGGGCATGGTAAACCTCTGCGGGAGGTTTATCCCAGACTTGTCCAACCTCAGCAGGCCCCTGCGGGAACTCACCAAGTCCCCCACCCCCTGGCAGTGGGGAGAAGAACAGAACATTGCATTCCAAAACACCAAGGCCGCGTTGTCGGCGGATAAGTCTCTGTCGTACTTCGACCCGGCGAAACCGACCAACATAGCCGTGGATGCCAGCCCTTACGGCCTGGGAGCTGTGCTGACCCAGCGCCAGGGAGGAGAAGACTGGGCACCCATTGCCTACGCCAGCCGGTCACTGACCGAAACTGAACAACGGTACTCCCAGATTGAGAGGGAGGCAATTGCAATCCATCTGGCCTGCAGGCACTTCCAGGTGTACATATACGGACACCCCTTTACAGTCTCCACGGATCACAAGCCTCTAATCCCCCTATTCCGAGGGTCGGTCTCCAAACCACCACCCAGAATAGAGAAATGGATCCTGCAACTCCAGGAGTACGATTACCAACTGGAATTCAAGCCGGGAGCGACAAACCCCGCAGACTATCTCTCGAGGCACCCCCGAGCAGCAACTAGTGGAGAAGAGGAGGATGCCGAAGTGACGGAAGAATATGTAAAGGTGGTACTGGAAAGGTCAAGACCATTACCAATGAGTATAGACATGATCATTGAAGCAACCCGCAGCGATGAAGTCCTTCAACTAGTGGTGAACGCTTTACAGGCCAACGACTGGAGAGCCCTTCAAACGTCACTAAGCAAGAGGACACCGCAGGCGAAGAGCGTCCTAGAGACACTTCTAAAAGTAAGAGAGGAATTGTCAGTAACAGCCAAGGGTGCCTGTTTAGGGGACCACGGATCGTGATGCCAATGAGCCTGACCCAACAAGCAATCGAGCTAGCTCACCGCGGGCACGAAGGGATGGTGAAAACCAAGAGCAGACTCTGCGCAAAGGTGTGGTTTCCGGACATGGACACCAGAGTGGAACGAACTGTCAAAGAATGCCAATGGTGCCAGGCTGCGGGGCAACCCGAATACCCACCCCCAGTCATCACCGAAGACAACCCGCGGAGGCCATGGGAACACGTCAGCGCAGATTTCGGACACCTTCCAGATGGAAGATACATGCTCGTCATCATTGACGACTTCACCAAATACCCAGAGGTGGAAATCGTGACAACCCTCACAGCCAAAGAAGTCATAGCGAAGTTTGAGAAGGTCATCGCCACACACGGCATCTTCGAGTGGGTCAAGACCGACAACGGACCACCCTTCCAGGGACAAGAGTTTGCAGACTACCTCAAGGAGTGGGGGATCCAGCCCCGGAAAGTGAACCCCGATGGCCTCAAGCCATCGGGGAGGTCGAGAGATTTATGCGCACTCTAAACAAAGTCATCCGGATTGCCCATGCCGAAGAAGCCCCACTGGAGAGGGCTATCTACACGTTCCTGAGGGAGTACCGGCTCACACCACATCGCACTACTGAAGCCCCCCCAGGCCCGTCGGCAATGGGGAGGATAGTCAGAGACACAATCCCCAACCATCATACCTGGACTCCAAATAGCGCAAACCCCCGAAGAACCCTGTTCAACCGGAGACGATCAAATGACTATGCCAGCTTCCGACGCAGGGCCAAGGAACCATCCATTCAGAAAAAAGACCAAGTCTACGTGAAAGATATATATTCCTGGAGCAAATTCAGGCTCCCATTTGAACCGAGACCCTGGACAGTCACGCACCACACCGGCACCATGGTGACAGCTCAACGTGGAAGAGAGACCGTCACGCGCAACATTTCCTTCTTCAAGAAAGCATCCACTCAACCAGGGGATCACCAATGCCAAGAGCCCAACCATGAGCTGCCTAATCTACCAGAAGGGAACAACAGTCCACCAGGAGGTGGAGATGACACCCAAAGTGAAATCTCAGCAGCGAGCCCCCTTGCCGCTGAGACGCTGAGAATCAACAGCCCCCACTTCCCTACGGGGCCCCGGCCTACCAGAACACCGCATCAGGAGACCCCAAAGAGGGTACTGTTCTGCGGGGAAGCAGAGGGCTACGGACTGAGGAGGAACCCAGCCCGTCTTCACAACTGGCGGACTTTGCCGTGGGCTGAGCACAGACTTCCTAGCCATCAGAATGGTAATAGGCCGGATGGCCCTCGCTATACTTTATTAATATCATTCTACCTAGTGACTCATGTGCGACTATTGTGTTTTTGTTAAAATAAAGGTTGAAAGGAATGTAATGTTCTTGGACTGCGGGTAAGCAGTCTAGTTGATCGCGCACATAGGCGTGCGCATACGCGGGTGTGGTACGTCACACCGCTTGCTATATAAATAAAAGAGGCGTGGCCCAAGGGTTAGTCCGGACCACGCGGAACAGCAATCTGGTGTCCTGGTCCTTGTGTTGCCGCAGCGCTATCCACACCACGCGCCTGCGGCCCTGAGACCTGACAGTGGAAACAACTGGGCGGAGGGTCTGGGGAGGAACGGAGAGGGAAGGGCTTGAGCTGTAGGTCTTGATCCAAGGCGGCTTCCAATTCGGGGAGAGCTGGGGTCCGGAGTGCTCATGGTGACACAATGTAATGAAGCGAAGCACGGTCATGTTCTCGGGCGATCCTCTTATAGTTTCAGTGTAGCGGCGGTTTCCTTAAGTTGCATGCGCTTTACGTGGATTCCAAGACGCTTTTGAATCGTTAATCCATTTGAGGCTTTCACGTAGAGGATGAGTCCTGCGTCCATGTGCCAAAGAAACAAGCAATGCTACATCACTGTGCCTAAGAAAGAAGCATTGCTACATGCAAATGCTACATCACTGATTTTGACCTTTCTGGAGTTATATTATGCCAACGAACCATAAATGAAAGGGAAGTACGATACACACATACCCTCAGTGAACCTAAACATGACTTCAGTTATGTATATTGAGACAACTGGTAAATAATTTAACAGGCAGCAGCATGAGCTCCTTTAACACTCACATCGGTATTAGAAAGTGAAAAGGGCCACGTGAAGCTGTTCTACCGCAGCCATCTTAGAATGTCTAGATGTGTATTGAAAACCCAATGAATGAAAATATCGGTTCAACCCCTTCGACGCTCATGACGAGCTGGGCTCGTCATGGCGTAGCCCGCTCGCATGCTGATGACGAGCCCAGCTATGCACGTAAAGTGCGTTTTTGAAAAACCCAGCGCGCTAGCCGAATTCCGCTAGCGCGCATGGTGTTAAAGCCAAACAAAATATAAGAATATCTTTGCCTGGTGATACATTGGGATGATGCATGTTCTCAACTGGAGCATGTGACAACCCGGGTATTAGGGCACTGATAACATGATCGTCTAAACGAAATATAACATCAAAAGTAATGTTCATTATACAAAACATATGAAACGCATAAACTCTTATTTGTATGATACATTAGTATCATAAATATTGAAGTAAGACAAATGCTACTTGCAAAGATAATACGGCTACACAAAAATATATGATATTAATGTCAAAGTCTCATATAGCAGCGCATTCTAAAAGATACTCGACAATTAGACATATATATATAGTTTAAACTGAGTTAACATTACACAGATTATGTTGTACAATTGATACTGTTCTAACATTAACTGGGATGACAGAAAGCGCAAAATCACATATATTAATGAAAACAAGTACATTGATTCTATCACTAATTGTACCAAAAATGTGTTGAGCACAGTAACATCTGAATGTCTAATAGATATATACTTCTCACTGGTCAGATGAAACCTGAGAAAAGGGATATAGCACATACAACTCAGTTAAACATATGATGTGGTTAGAGGCATGCTGAGGTGTGCCATTCAGTAAGAGAGTTTTAACCACATTTAACACTATCAGCGCGGCAAATCCAGCATTGCTCCGTAAGTGTGAGTTCACGATCCACATTGCTTTGCCTGATGGTAGGTTTTACAACCGCAATCACCCACCATAGCATATCTTTTTCAGTGTGTTTCATGTAAGAAAAGTGTTCAATGAGAGGTGCATTTTCAGTTGTACACCGAACCCTATATTGGTGCTGAATAATCAGTTTTTTGACTCCCTGCGTCACTTTGCCGATGTATTTCAAGCCACAAGGGCATTGAATGCAATACATGACATTTGACATGTTGCAATTAGAAAAATTCCTTAGCGTATCACGGCCCAAATCAAAAGTTTTTAGGTAGATGGTACTTTGGCAGGCAGTACAATGATTACACTTGTAGTGTCCAATTACTGGGCTGATCTGTGTCATATCATCAACAACGTTATTCTGTGATGCTTTGTAAGCATGCACTACTCGATCTTAGATGTTGGATACTCTTCTAAAATCAGATCAGATCAGAAAAATGCTTTATTCGATTTTAGAAAATATATAAAATCATAAAAGCAGCAATTAAAAACAGCCAAGTTCATACAAAATCACAATTAAAAATTATTCCATACAGGTACTAGTGCTATTCTTTTTCAATAATATAGCTAACAAGTTATAGGGTTCAGTTTCTTCAGAATACTCTTTAAAAGACCAGTCATAATTATAGTATATTATTCATTATCCAGTTATTGCAAGAATACATAGGCTGGGTGGCATTGTCGCCCAGCACCCTGCTTCAGATACTGCTTAATCCACCTTACATGTTCTTTCACAAAATAAAACACGTGAACAGACAAGTATTTCCGGGTCCTTTACTTTAACAGGCACATTCGTTCTCATCCACTTACGAGCTGTTTTGACCTGTGGATGAATGCCGGATTTAAAGCTACGTCCAATACTCAAGCAAGGACGTTATCCGACTGCACGTTATCCGACTGCCCGTATTTTAGAAAAGTATGTTTAATTACTGCACATGAGCACCAATTCTTTTAAATAGCACTGCGCTGCACCAGCAGCAATGCTTGGTGGTCAATCTAGACAGCCAGAAGTTTATTTTCTTGTGAGACTCGCTGGTTTTAGCCGACAAGTCTCTGACCATTACTGGCTGCATTTCTTTAAGACTCGTTGTCTTCAGCTCACGAGCTTTTGCAGGTTATCGGCATTTATTGTTGTATATTCTGCATTGATTATTTGGCCATTTTTGGCTTCATTTCAATGTATGTAGCCTTACACGGACACAGTGATCCGTTTTAAGTCGACTAAGATCATAATTTGGATGTGAATGTACCCTCTTTTTTTAGAATGCTGTTAACATCATTGCATTCTTCACTTAATATTGCAAACTTCCATGTTTTGATTTGTGTTTTTAACTTGATTGAGGCCCTCTTTTAGAATGCTCTTAACATTTGCGCATTCTTTACTTCACACCATGAACCTTTGTGCTGTGGCTTCCATTTTAACTTGATGCAAGTGACCAAGTTGTTTAACTTAAGCTGTCTATGATTTGATGTCCCTGTATGTTGGACAGGCCACATGACGGGCCGCTCTCCCCCCGGCTCGACCAGGCCCGAGCCCAGTCATGCAAGCACCACACACCACCATTGTACATCCTACGTCCCCTCAGGGACACCTGCCCTCGAACATGATCACCTCATGAGCCCGATCCACTGCCGACCCATGTGCTCAGCCTGGGCCGCCATCTTGGACACTTCGTCACGAGGCCGCCTGGCCCCCGATCGACCTCAACCCTGGGCCTAGCCCGGCCTCAGACATTCCGGCACCACCCTCCACCCAGGAGGTGAGCGAGCTACTTGGCAGGTCAATGGGAGAAAGAGGTGTCGATGGCTCTCCCCCGGCCAGTGCCGCTCGCCCATCGCCTCCCCGGGCGCTGGCTCCACCCCCCTGCTGGGTGTCTGGACTCCCTCATCCCGGACCTCCCGACCTCCAAGTGCGAGGGTCCGGACATCAAAGCACGCCAGCCCTATAACTGGGGCAGCTCCAGAGCAGGAAGGCAGTTGTATCTTGGAGTCGAGAGACGTAAAGAGGAACTCATCCTGGACGGACTACTGGCGCTGCCGTAGCTCTGTCCTGTGCACCATCGTCCTGCCTGTTGGCGCTGCCACAGCCGTCGTAACCTTCATCCTTCATCGTCGTCCGGATCTGCTGGCGAGGCCGCGGACCGTTGTAACCGTCATCTGCATCGGGACCTGCTTGGCTTCTCCACGGCCCGTCGACCATCCGTCATCCATCCCGGGACCTGCTTGGCTTCTCCACGGCCCGTCGATCATCCTTCGTCCATCTCGGGACCGGCTTGGCTCCTCCACGGCCCGATCAGCAAACACGCCGAGCTCGAGGATTGAGAGCTATTTAACTCATTGGCAACTAAGACTGTCCCGCTACCCCTTTTTCCTCAACCTGAGATCAGAACCGAGGGGACCCCTGGGTCCAGACCTCCTTGTATCATATCAACGTAACCTAAGAATTGCCTATAAAGTCTCGTTAACCTTCAATCTTGTGTGGTGTCCGTCTGTGGGGGGGAAGTTACTTATCTGTACAGTCGTTGGGGACGGCTCTCCCTGGAGACCTCTCCCCGTAATCTCGGCCGACCCTCCCGGTCCGTCTAACATTGGTGGCCAGCGGCGCGATCCGAATCACCGCATAACGTACAGAGAGTAGCTCACCCCACAACGAACAACAATGTCAACTAAAGAGAGCGGATCAACTGAGAAGTTCCAAATGGAAAAACTCGAGGAATACAGCCATCGTGAACTAAAGCAGTTCTGCATCGAACTAGGTATCGCTACCACCGGACTAAGTACCAAGGACGATTTTAAGCATGCCCTAGAATCTTGGGCAGAGACCGGGGATGTCGAAGCCCCTGAGCAAAGCACCGCGAAAAATACCAGCACGGGCCCTGAGGGGCAAAGAACCAGTCTCTCGCAAGACGAGATCCAAGAAAGAGAAAAAGCCCGACTACACGAACTCGAAATGGCCCGACTCAAGATGGACATAGAACTCAAATTGGCCGAGCAAAAAATAAACTTAGAGCACCTTCGCCTCCGAGAAGAAAGAGAGGAGAAACAGAGGCAAAGGGAGCTCGAGGAAAAAAGACTAACGTACGAGCACGAGCGGAACCTAGCCGAGATCAACCTGCGCAAACAGAATAAAGAGTTAGGGGTGCCTGACCGACCGTCCACCCCAGGGACCACGGAGAAAAAAGTGCACATCCCCAAGGATGTGGTCCGAGAATATTTTCGAGAAGACGACATCCAGCAATGGTTTAAGGCCTATGAAATCGCGATGACTGCGCACCGGATCGATAGAGCCGACTGGGGAGCCGGCCTATGGGGCAAATTCCTCAATGAGGGCCGCGATACTCTGTTACAGCTCCCAGACCACCAGATGACCTCCTACGACCATATGAAAGCGGCCCTCCTCACCCGCTATGGCCTCACGCCCGAGATGTACCGTCAGCGGTTCCGAGACTGCACACGCATTCCAGGTACAACTTGGGTGGACTATGTAACGTACTTTAGCAGAGCCTTCGAAGGCTGGATCAGAGGGAACAACGTCACGACCTACGAGCAGCTGTTCAATCTGATGGTATGGGAGCATCTGTCCAACAATTGCTTCATTGAACTACGCCAACACCTCCTCGACAGCAAGTTAACCGATCCCCGGCAGCTCGCAGCCGAAGCTGACCGGTGGGAGATCACCAGGGTGGGCCGGAATGGGTCCTACGAGCAGAACAGGAACAACAATGGTCACCCCCGACCCAGAGGAGGAGGAGGGGGCCAAGGACGAGGAAGGGACAACACTCCGGCCGCCCCCACTACCAGCACCACCCCCCCGGCCAACCGGGGCAGCACCCCGGCGCGACCGGGATACAGAGCCAATGTTACATGTCACCGATGCCAACGAGTCGGCCACTATGCAAACGACCCAAGCTGCCCGCAGTATCAGAGTCCCAGACCCCGCCAGGTGGCCGCCGCGGCACTAGGGGAAGAACAGATCTCCGAGGAACAAGAAACAGACGAGCAAGAGTATCAAGAGTGGGAGCCAGCAGCCATGACTCTCGCGTGCTTAGGGGGAAGAGACATGGTCCCGCGGGTCCCCCTACCCGCTAACACCCAGAAGTACAGCCAATGGGTGAGCATCAATGGACAACGGGCCGAAGCCCTTCGAGACACCGGGGCCAGTGTGACAGCCGTCCGCTGTCATCTGGTGACCCCAGAACAATATCTACCAAACATTCTCTGCCCTGTGCGATCCGCCGACAACTCAGAGAGTCTGTGTCGGATGGCCTGCGTCCCCTTTGAGTGGGGAGGGGTCTCCGGCATGCTGAAGGTAACGGTCCGAGACGACGCCCCCGTGGACTGCCTCCTCGGAAATGACCTGGAAAGCTCCCCGTGGGCAGCCGTGGAGCGAAAAGAACACTTGGGGATGTTGGGCGTCCCAGACTGGGCGTGCGTCACCACCCGGTCCATGGCCGCCCGTGCCAACCCTCACCCCGAAGAACCAGAATGGCCGGCGCCACCGCCCCCGGTCGCCCCCGCCGAGACCCCCGACCATGGTATCCCCCTCGAACTTGCCCAACCTTCCGACCTTGCTAATCTTGACCAGTGGGCTCAAGAAGGGGGACCCACACAGGAACAATTTCGTCAGGAGCAGGAGACCTGTCCCTCCCTTGAGGGACTCCGACAACAAGCGCTCGCCCAAAGCGCAGGGGATACCTCCGGAACTCATTGGGTCTACTGGGACAATGACCTATTGTACAGCGAGCAACGAATCGCCGAGCTAGGGGCCAACCGAGTACTAGTGGTGCCCCTCCGCTTTAGAGACTTCCTGCTAAATCTGGCCCACGATGTCCCCCTGGCCGGGCACCTGGGACAAGATAAAACCTACAGCCGCCTAGTGACCCACTTCTTCTGGCCAAAAATGAGAAACGATGTGCACCAGCATTGCCGATCTTGCCCCACGTGCCAAGCCAGTGGGAAGAGCGGCCGCAAATTAAAGGCCCCCCTGCAACCCTTTCCAGTAGTCACGACCCCATTTGAGAGGGTCGGAATAGACATTGTGGGACCCCTAGACCCGCGTACAAGACAAGGCCATCGCTTCATCCTGGTACTAGTGGACCACGCCACCCGCTACCCTGAGGCTATTCCTCTCCGGACCGTGACAGCCCCAGTGGTCGGCCGGGCCCTGATGGGGATCTTCTCCCGTGTGGGGTTCCCCCGAGAAGTCGTCAGTGACAGAGGCACAAACTTTATCTCCAAATATATGAAGTCCCTCTGGCAACAGTGTGGGGTCACCTACCGCTTCACGACCCCCTATCACCCCCAAGGAAACGGACTTGTTGAGCGGTTCAATCGCACGCTAAAAGGGATGATTGGGGGATTGGAAGAGCCCCTCCGTCGCCAGTGGGATGTGCTGCTGCCGTGCCTCCTCTTCGCCTACCGGGAGGTCCCACAGAAGTCCCTAGGCTTCAGCCCATTCGAGCTGCTCTATGGGCACCCAGTACGGGGGCCACTCAGCCTGATCAAAGAAGGCTGGGAGATGCCTCCGGCCAAGAGTCCGCCCGATGTCTTCCGGTACCTCCTCACCCTCCGCAACCAGTCCCGAAGGTTCAGAGACCTAGCAAAAGCCAACCTAGAGACCAGTCAAGAGGACATGAAGAAATGGTATGACCAGAACGCCTCATCTATTGAATTCGAGCCGGGGCAACAGGTCTGGGTAATGTCCCCCACAGAACCGTGCGCTCTCCAAGACAAATGGACGGGACCCTTCAAGGTAATCGAGCGCAAGGGTCCTGCCACCTATCTGATCGATATGGAGTCCGCCCGGAATCCGCTCCGAGTCCTCCACACCAACAGACTGAAACCCCACTTTGCACGAACAGAACTCAGTCTCTTGATGGCCACAGACAATGGGGTTGAAGACGACTCCGAACCTCTCCCTGACCTCTTGCGGACCCAGGAGCAAGACGGCTCCGTGGATGGGGTCCGACTCTCGGAGACCCTCACCAGAGAACAACGCCACGAGTGCCAAGCCCTCCTATCACGATTTGCCAGTCTGTTCTCCCTCACCCCAGGTGTCACTTCCTGGTGTGTGCACGATGTGGACACCGGAGACAGCCCTCCTATCCGCCACCGGGCCTACCGCGTACCTGATCGGGTACGGGCCTGCATCCAGGCGGAAGTAGCTAAGATGCTCACGCTCGGGGTCATCGAGCCCTCAGACAGTCCATGGGCCAGCCCGGTCGTACTGGTCCCCAAAGCAGCCGCCCCCGGAACCACACCAGAACTCCGGTTCTGTGTCGACTACCGGGGCCTGAATGACGTCACCAGAACGGACGCACACCCCATCCCCCGGGCAGATGAACTGGTCGACCGAATGGGCGCTGCCCGCTACCTCAGCATCTTCGACCTGACGGCAGGTTATTGGCAGATCGGCCTCACATCCCGAGCACAAGAACGTTCTGCCTTCTCCACCCCCGATGGCCACTATCATTTTAAGGTCATGCCCTTCGGCATGAAAAATGCCCCAGCGACTTTCCAACGGCTCGTCAACCAGGTCCTGGCGGGGCTCGAAGAGTTCAGCGCCGCCTACCTGGACGACATCGCTGTGTACAGCCACCATTGGACCGAGCACCTCCACCACCTCCAAGCAGTACTACAAGCCCTTCAGCGAGCTGGCCTCACGATCAAGGCCAGCAAATGTCAAATTGGACAAGGGTCGGTGACCTACCTCGGACACCAGGTGGGAAGCGGCTTAGTGGCCCCTCTACAGCTGAAGATTGCCGCCATCCAGAACTGGCAACCCCCTATCACTCAAACTGAGGTGCGAGCCTTCCTGGGCCTCACGGGCTACTACCGAAGGTTCGTGAAAGACTATGGTACCATCGTGGGGCCTCTCACCGAACTCACATCAAAAAATCAGCCCAAGAAAGTGAACTGGACCCCAGAGTGTCAAGCGGCATTCGAACAGTTAAAGGCCGCCATGTGTTCCGCTCCTGTGCTCCAGGCCCCAGACTACAGCCGGGAGTTCGTCGTCCAGACGGACGCCTCCGACCAGGGCATTGGGGCAGTCCTGTCCCAAATGAACACCGAAGGCCTTGATCAACCGGTGGCCTTCATCAGCCGGAGACTCCTACCACGGGAACAACGCTGGAGCACCATAGAAAGGGAAGCCTTCGCTGTGGTATGGGCCCTCAAGAAGCTCCGGCCCTACCTTTTTGGCACCCACTTTCGGGTGCAGACTGACCACCGACCCCTGCAGTGGTTGATGCATATGCGGGGGGAAAACCCAAAACTGCTACGCTGGTCCATCTCCTTGCAAGGTATGGACTTCACGGTTGAACACCGGCCTGGGTCCGACCACGCCAACGCGGATGGCCTGTCCCGGTTTTTCCGCCTCGACGAAGAGAGTCCCCAAGAGGATGGGTAACTCTCCCCGCCTTCAGCTGGGGGGGACGCATGTTGGACAGGCCACATGACGGGCCGCTCTCCCCCCGGCTCGACCAGGCCCGAGCCCAGTCATGCAAGCACCACACACCACCATTGTACATCCTACGTCCCCTCAGGGACACCTGCCCTCGAACATGATCACCTCATGAGCCCGATCCACTGCCGACCCATGTGCTCAGCCTGGGCCGCCATCTTGGACACTTCGTCACGAGGCCGCCTGGCCCCCGATCGACCTCAACCCTGGGCCTAGCCCGGCCTCAGACATTCCGGCACCACCCTCCACCCAGGAGGTGAGCGAGCTACTTGGCAGGTCAATGGGAGAAAGAGGTGTCGATGGCTCTCCCCCGGCCAGTGCCGCTCGCCCATCGCCTCCCCGGGCGCTGGCTCCACCCCCCTGCTGGGTGTCTGGACTCCCTCATCCCGGACCTCCCGACCTCCAAGTGCGAGGGTCCGGACATCAAAGCACGCCAGCCCTATAACTGGGGCAGCTCCAGAGCAGGAAGGCAGTTGTATCTTGGAGTCGAGAGACGTAAAGAGGAACTCATCCTGGACGGACTACTGGCGCTGCCGTAGCTCTGTCCTGTGCACCATCGTCCTGCCTGTTGGCGCTGCCACAGCCGTCGTAACCTTCATCCTTCATCGTCGTCCGGATCTGCTGGCGAGGCCGCGGACCGTTGTAACCGTCATCTGCATCGGGACCTGCTTGGCTTCTCCACGGCCCGTCGACCATCCGTCATCCATCCCGGGACCTGCTTGGCTTCTCCACGGCCCGTCGATCATCCTTCGTCCATCTCGGGACCGGCTTGGCTCCTCCACGGCCCGATCAGCAAACACGCCGAGCTCGAGGATTGAGAGCTATTTAACTCATTGGCAACTAAGACTGTCCCGCTACCCCTTTTTCCTCAACCTGAGATCAGAACCGAGGGGACCCCTGGGTCCAGACCTCCTTGTATCATATCAACGTAACCTAAGAATTGCCTATAAAGTCTCGTTAACCTTCAATCTTGTGTGGTGTCCGTCTGTGGGGGGGAAGTTACTTATCTGTACAGTCGTTGGGGACGGCTCTCCCTGGAGACCTCTCCCCGTAATCTCGGCCGACCCTCCCGGTCCGTCTAACACTGTAAAATAACAGGACCTCATTGTGCATGCGCTATATTTAGGCATGTTTGGTAACACATACTGAGCCTTGTGTTCTTAAGACCAAGACAATATGAGCTCACAATTCGAAGTCAGAATGACTGCTCCTCTATTTTGTTTTTGTACTATTTATTTAATATAATGTGTCACAAATATGTATATATTTTTGGCATCAATTACTGATTGTGTATGTTATACAACACATGGAAGCCAGTTCCCCTGTTTAAAACGGACGTCTCCCTTTAAATAAGAATGAATAAGATAATAATTGTCCTATATTCAAGGTATTCCTTATAGGAGCATGGTGGTTAAATGCCACAATAAATGATAGTAAAACACAGTAGCATAATAATGCATGTAGGCTTACTGTACTGTCTTTTCTTTGACAGCTCTTAATGCACAGCTGTGACCATATATTAAGTACA